>NW_009941926.1:0-2148 GCF_000696875.1 Nestor notabilis | reverse complement strand
TATTTTTGAGCTTGTTGCATTTCTTACATATTTGTTTTTGGGGATACTACCACACATTTTCCCCACACATTTTCCACACCTAGGCTGGCCAAACTTAAATTCTGATTTTGTTGTTCAGCAGACGACTGTGTACAGTACATAACTAACTGTTCAACACAGAATATTGGCCGTTGTGCCACTGACCCCCACCATGTCAGCTGCCTTCCTTTTTTCTCTGAATCAGTGGGAATGTTGTCATTTCCTTTCTTTGATAGTGGAAGCCTGAAGATACCTGTGGTTTTCAGCAACAAACGTGTGAAGCAACATTTGTGTTTTGTGATGCTTAGATGCAGCTGAACATCTGGACAGCTATTTCTTTGCCCATTTTTATAAAGACCTTTAAGTTAGCACAATTCAGAAAGGCAAATGATAATCAACATTTTTCCATGAGTTACCAAAAGTTCTTGTGAAGAAGAAAAAGCAAATACACCCAGACTGATGCTTAGGATGCCGCATCTGCATTGTTGTTTTGCCAAAAGCATTAAGGGACAGCTACCAGTTCATAAATCAGCGAAAACTGGGTGATATAAGTACACTTTGTTTTGCATAATCCCTTACCTATCGAGCTGCAAGCCACGTGGATGCCATAGGTGATAGATGCAAAGATTTCTTGGCAACCATTGAAGGCTTGGGTGCAAAGTAATTCTTCACAGCAACCAATCAAGTCGGTGGTCTGCAAAACCAGCTTTCTAGGAGTGCCTTTTCATTACCTCTGCATAGTTCCTTTTTAACCCTATTACCAAATGCTCACTGCAAGGTAAGCCTTAAAAAGGGAATTAACAGAGCCTGCACAAGCTCTTTTCATTATCTGCTCAAATGCCCAGTTTTACTTCCCCATATTGAGAAGTTTGAAGGCTCCTCAGCCTAATGAGCATTAAAATCTCAGAAGTATTTCTATCTGTGTGCATTTACAGAGTTGACTTCTCCTTTTAATCCTGGTGCCTCCTTAGTTACTTCTGTAAAGCAGAGGCCAAAGGATTGAGTTTTATGCACACAAGCATGGGCTCCAAGAGCACTAACTGTAGAGCACATGGCCAAAAACAGCGTGAGGTGCTGTCACTGGAGACACCAAGTCCTATGCACAGAAGTCTGACTACATACAACTTAAAACATTTGTGACCTCTTTAAAGACATCTGCCTTAGGAAGGATACCAGAAGGTGTGAACTGGGGTGGATTACCTCGGTGCATTAGTGCAGCTCCCATTAGTTTTAATGGGACTTAACGTTAACAATTGTCCTCTTCACAGCAGGAGCATGCAAGCACCTTTAAATAACCAACATGCTCAATATTTGTTTTTAACTTGATTTGTTAATTTAAAATGTATCTAATCATATATTTATCCTAATATCAGATCCCCAGGCAACAGCTTGTTGTATGAAATGGATACACATAACTTGTGTTAAAAAAAAAAAAAAAAAAAGTGACTTCATCCTTGCTTTTATAGGCCCACTAGATTCAAAAGAATAGCCCCTGGAAATAGTAACTGCTGTGATATCCTTATGGCTCCATTTACAGACTTTCTTATAGGTTCATAAATGGAGAGACTAGGAGGAGGAGGGAAAGGAATAAAATTTAATAACTGAATAAAAATGTAAATAAAGATTTGCCTAAAATTACTTGTCCAAGAAATAATTCTCCCTCCCCCTTAAGCTAATACTTTGATAAGCTCTGAACAGTGATCCTGATTTGGAGCGTGACCTTTGAAAATGCTCTCCAGCTTGATTAAAGATGTATTAAATTTGTTTAAATAAACCTCGTTGTAATGGCACATCATTTGTAAGAAGCTATTAGGGGGCTGGAAACTGTGCTGCTGTATTTGCATGAAAATGTGCCCTGCTCGAATTGAGGATCTCTTCTGAATTAACAGCAAAGGAAAAGCGACACTTTCATAATATTTTTAAAAAAAAAAAAAAAAAAAAAAAAGACACACCACAACTTACAAAACTTTATGCTGAGCTCGATGAGAAAGGAGGTAAATGCATAGCAAAATAGGGCTATGTACACAACACACTCTTCCCCAAACCACTCTCCCCTCTTTTCTGTCAAGGTTTGCTTGATTTAAATTTCTTTCTTTTTGCCTGCTTGCTTTTCTTCTTCCCTCCCACCCC
>NW_009941925.1:6924-7597 GCF_000696875.1 Nestor notabilis | reverse complement strand
ACTCCTGTCGACGGGAGCGCAGTCCCCGGGCGAGTTTAAACTCCATCTTTTTCTGCGCTCCTTCCCACCTCTTGTTTCAGTCTTGATAACTGAGACTAACGAGGCACTGAATATAGCACAGGTTTAGTATGTCCACGCAACCATGGATATGATTTTCAAAGCTCCCGAGAGACATGGCTGGGAATTTTTGTTACATTTTTTTCCTTCGAAGCGATATTAAGGAAGTTTGTGCTGTCTTGCAAACTGCTCCTCCCGTGTAAGAAAAACATCCTGACCATTTGCTGGAGGCCATTTTATGAAACCTCAAGGATGTTAATAGCTTGCATAATTTCAGGAATACCAGGTGTCTCCTTAATACCTTTTTCTCCTTCCTTGCCATTCATTCGGCCAACCCAGGAGCTCCGTGAGAGACAATGGATTCCCACCTATCCGAGGGGCCTGTTCTAGAAAACAGGGACTTCTTCCCTGCCCTGCTCATGCACAGCGCAGGAAGAAAGCCTGCAACGTATCTGTGAAACCAAGGGATGCGTGTGAAGGAGGGCACAGAGTAAGGGGGCTGCCCTAAGTATATAGGTTGGTTTTTTTTAATTTGGCTGGAATTCATGATTTTGCCTACAGAAGCATGGGCAGATGCAGCATTAATGAAATCGTGCCGCTGTGAAAACAAAGCTGA
>NW_009941925.1:0-6893 GCF_000696875.1 Nestor notabilis | reverse complement strand
AGAGAATTAGCTAGCGGGTTTTAAAATGTTGTCACGTTTGTTAAGAGCTGCTTAACTCTGGTGCCTTACAAGCGCTTGGAAAAGAAGTTTTGTTAATGAATAATAAAAAAAAGGCAATCCTCCTGCTTGCTTACAATTAAACGATGACAGCTTGTAATGCATTCCTTTGAGACTACCAGTAATATCGGGGCTCAGGGGACTTGAAATACCTAATTCACACGGTTTTTTAAACCAAGAATGGACCTTTATGATCAGCTGGTCTGACCTACTACTTATCATGGGCCAGTGAGTTTCAGCCAGACGTTCTTATATCAGACTCATAAATTCTGGCTGAGCTTTTAACCTGGCATCCAATCTTGCTCTGAAGACTTTTAAGTAACAGCAAACCCACCGCTTGCCTCAGTTGTTCCAGTGGTTATATTCAATCACTGTTAAAAAAAAAAAAAATGCACCTATTTCTGCTCAGAATTCATAGAGCTTCATTTCCAACATAGGATCTCATTATGCCTTTGTCTGCCACATTAAAGAGATCTCTACTATCAGAAATCTCCCCATAGAGACACTTAGGGCACTTAAAGACTATGATCAAACCAAGTCATAGCCTCCTCTTGGATAAATTAATAGATGGGATTTCTTTAGTCTTTTGCAATAAGATGCGATTCCTAGAGCTTGAATCACTCTTGTAGCTCTTTTCTGATCCCGTATTAATTCGCCAATGCACTTTTAACATGCAAGCACCACAACAGAGCTGGACACAGTATTCTGGCAGTGGTCTCCATTAATGTCAAAAGCATTAATGACATTATTAAGTTTACTTGTTTAAAACCCTATGCAGATTACCTTTATAGATAGCCTTAGCAATACTGACTTTATTAAAACCCCATTTAAAAAGTCAGCTGTCTTCATGCAGACTAGCGTTGTTCATCAAATTCACAGTGCTGAGCATCACTTGACCAAACTACAAAGCTAGCTTCGTTTTTCTAGCTGGGGCTTTTTCAGTGTCCGTCAGCCCTAGCCTTCAGTAGGGCTTCATATGTTTTTTCTTTTGTCTGTAAGAAGCAACTGCTGCATATTCTCACAATGGCACTAGCCCTGGCTGTGCACTAACAGAGAAGAGCACTGACAGAGCTCCACTACACCATTCCCTCTCCTCCCTCTTCCTCTCTTACAACACCAAAGCCACAGTTAAGTTCAAGCGAGACTCAGGGTAGTTCAGTCCTTTCACTAGCCATGGTGTGGCTCAGTTTTGAGACACTACTTCCGAATGCTTCACAGACAGCTTCCACAACGGCTTCTTCAACCATGGCAAACAGTCCCTTTCACACCTGAGCCCATTCCCCATTCACCTTCACATGAATGTCTGCTCCAAAAGACAGACGCTAAGCAGGGTAAAGCTGTCCCACTAGATAAGAGATTAAATATGCCCTCTGATAAAGAAATAGAAGCTGCCCTTCCTCTGTCCATCCTGGTGATGCCCTTCCATTTTTCAGTCTATCCCAGCTTCTGAGATAGCCTTGCTGTGAAATGGCAGTATGGAACAGACATGGAACAGTCCATGTATTGCAGAAGCATTAACTGCACTGCTCCTGTACCTTCCCAATCTCTGATGTACTCAAGCTACATCAGGAAACACTGCATGCAGTGAGAGCACTCTCACTGTGTGCTGCAAGCCTGGACTCTTTTCTGCATGAGAGATAGCCTGAGCTGTAGCCTAGATGCCCTGGAATACTTGGCTGAGACTGGCTTCTAAAAGCCTCAGACGTAGCTATGACTCTGTTGTGCTGGGCCCTGTATAATGACGGTGAAACAGCCAGTGCCCCAGAGATCTCTTTCCATACTGTTTGTATCCTCCAAAGCAGAAAATCTTAAAGGACAGATACAGTCTTGGAAGTGGCTGAGCCTCAGCTTCATACATGAACCCTGTGCTTCCTAGAAGGACTCATACCTGAGCAATACTCCTTCATTTCTTTTCTTCCCAAATTATAGATATTCTTCCACAGTCTCAGTTGGAGATTCACATCAATCATGATATCACGGTCATGCATGAGACCAAAGGTGCTTTTTCCATGAAAAGCAATCAGATTGGCCGACAGCACCATGCAGTTCACTCAGTTCCCCAGGCTGTTCCCACGGACACCTCTGCCCTCACAAAGGTTGTGGCACATGCTGGAAACCGGGTGAGAGGAGCGGGCCTCCACCATAGGCACCTTCTAGTGGTAAAGCAGCTACGACCTGCCCAGGAAGGCTGTTCCCCATATAGGAGTGATTCTCCATCTGCACAGAGCTGTTTAAGGGACTGGTATACCACTTATTCTGCTACTGCCTCCAGGAACATGGTACCAACACAGGATAAAGCCTGTGTAGCTATGCTTTTTACCCTGAAGTGAACTCTGATGAGGGTCATGTAATGTTAGAGGACCTTGAAGCTGCTACTGCAAAACCCAGAGAGGCCCAGCTTGCATAAACTAAGACAAGGGCAGCACAGGATTAATGGTTAAGTTGATTTTGTGCATGTGCTTCACCTCACATTCTGTGCCATGCAGTTGCACCACAACTGCCCCTTTAAGCTTAAATTATCCACAATAAAATGATTTTTCCCATGACACATTTCACAGCCTTCATGTCCTACTAGTAGCAGCCCTCCCTTCATTTATACTTTCCACATGCCCTCATTTTACTATGAGTCAGACACACTTGCCCTCTCTTCCTATGACTTCCACTTACCTACCTCAGAGGACACGTATATCAGAAGACACATCTGATGGCCCAGTTTAAAGATACCTTCTTGTACAACTGGCATCTCTCCTTTCCAAAACCATTGCCAGACAGCCATCGGGTTTAAATCAAATTCTCTGTTAGACTCAACCATGAAAAAGCCAGCACAGAGAAGTCACCTTTGTTATAACAACACACCCTTCAGTTGCACTTAATTCTAGTAAGCAGCCCATTATCCTCACTCATTGTACCAAAATGCAATTTATAATTTTAAAAAGCAATAATCATTCCAACCATCAGACCTGCACTGAGGCACTGTGAGCCGCAGGGTGGGATTGCTTCTCTTCTTTTTAATTTACCTGCAACTGCATATTGCCCAGCCACTTGTGACAACCTGCTCTTCCTTCCTTCCAGGCTGCTGTAACCAGCAGTATTTGGGTCTGAGTGACTGTTTTGGGGTCTGCTCTAACCCTCCAAGGGGTTTGTCATTAGTTTTCACGGAGAGCAGAACGAGGCTGTATGTGGAAAACCAATATTGACATTTCCTTGTTTAAATATCATACATCAGAGGGGGGTCACGGGAGCCAAGGCCACCAGAAAGGGTCCCCCCACAAGCTATTATTTCCTTCTAAAAAGCACCAGGGACCCAGCAGCCTCCGCTGGGCCTCACACCCGCATGTCTGCTCTTCTCTGCAAGCTGGCTGACTGCTGCCGGTGCCACTTAGCAAATACAGATGTTCAGATCTTTTTCTTTCACCACAGGTCTCACTCATCCCTGCACAGAGGCCTGGTACTAAATGAATGCCTCGTTTAAGCCCTCTTTTCAAGGGTATGCAAAATACACACCCCATCCACGCTCACCTCTGTCTTTGCTTGCAAAAATCTACAATGCTTTCCTATCAAATGTGAAACAAATGGCATTCAAACTTATTTTAAAAATTAATTGAACCAATACATCAACAACTTTCATGTTTTCAGAGCTGCACAGCCCTCGCCTGGGAAATTAGAGCTGCGGGAGGGTAATTTTGCATTTAAATCAATGGAGCTCTAAGATTGCCTCCACATTTTGTAAAGCCAAGCAGTCCTACTGGGCTTCAGAAGAAGGGAGCCAGCCCATGAGGTGTCCCACATCTATGGCACACCCTATCTCCATGCTGGGGGGCTGTAGGGGTATGAGCCTCCCATTAGCACCACCCAATGCAAAGGTGCTGGGGGGTACTTCTATGCTCTACACCCTGGTTCCCTTCTCCTTCCATTCGTCTGAGCAGTACCTTGCCTGCTGTGCCTTAATCCTTGTGTTTACTCCGTGTTCCCCATGTGAGAACGCTTCACTCTGAGAGCAGGCAGGCTCTCAAGGTGAGATCAGATGCTGAGCTAGGAAAAAGGGTGTTTGGGGACCACTTGGGAAAAGGAGCATAGAAAGCAACGGAAAACATGTCCTTTCCCAGGGAGGGAACGGCTGCAGGATTTCTCTTTTTATCTAAAGCCCCGAACGGATTTGCTGCTGAAAGAAAGGTAATCCACATTATGTAGAAACAAAATTACATTCACATGAAGACATGCACACAAACATACACTGTTCTCCTCTAACTGCAGGACACGGGCTTTGGGAGCTGTGGTCTCGGAGAGCCACAGCAAAGGAACCTGCAGCTGAAACCAGGAGCTTGCCTGACTCCCTGTACCACCAGCATCACTCTCCTGGTCATCTGCTATCGTAGGTTTTACAGTTTTGCTTCTGTTTTATGGGCAAGCAGGAACGATCTGCCTTCTGTGCCTACAGAGTGCTCAGCATGCTAGAGCTGCTGTCAGGTAACACAATACTTGTGGGCCTGAAAAGGTGAAATACCACTGAAATTTAGCCCCTATTTATCTCTATGCATCCTAAGTCTGACTCGAGTCCAAAACTTCCTGTCACAGTACTGTGTTTAGGTGACAGCCACAGTACACTAGATGTGGTGTGACAAAACAGCCAAAGCCCGAAAAGCTTATACATCTAAACAAGAAACCAGAGAGATGGCATACCTAGAGGTCATAAGAACATGAAGACATCATTTAGGTGGTCATGTAGAGGTCTTTAAGGGTTTTTGGTGACAGGACTTTTTAAAACATTTTTCCTCCACTCGGGAGCATTCTGGAAGCAGTGAGATGTTAGGAAGTGATGAAAAAAAGAGATGCTGCAACTTCAGAGTCTGTCACTGGGCAAACGATGAAGGTGTAAGCCTGGCAGCAAGAAGGGCTCCAGGCTGGCGAGGATGGGGTGCCTGCAGCCTGTGAATGCTGGCAGGAAGGGACTAAGGTCAGGAGAGGAGCCTGGGATGCATCTGTGCTCCAAAATAAAGCAGTGTTCATACCTTTTGATGTCCCTGCTGACCTCTGCAAGACATAGGGGTTTGCTCACTCTGCATTATGGATGCTCAGGCCCTGGAAATGTTCAAGGCCAGGCTGGACAGGGCTTTGAGCATCCTGGTCTAGTGGAAGGTGCCCCTGTCCATAGCAGGGGGGTTGGAACTAGTTGATCTTTAAGGTCCTTTCAACCTAAACCATTCTGTGATTCTTTGATTCTTTAGTAGTGTTCTCTACTGCTTTGTTTCTGAGCCTTAGCCATGGACACGTAACAGCACCTCCAATGAGATTTTAAAATGCCTTTGGGGCAGCAGGACAACTATCTGAACCACTTTGGTCTGAGATATTGGGACTTAGATCCGTCCAGGCGTTAATTCAGTGAAAGCCAGACAGGATCAGGCTGAAACTGGCATTATGCGCTGTTGGAAGCAAATCCACATAGTTTTAAGCACACACAAAACATTTTCTATGGGGACCCGGAGTGCTTTACAAGAGTGCTTGAGGGACCAGGTGACTTTTAGCATGGTGAATTTCAGCAGTGTAACCAAGGCTTAAGGTTGTGGCCATGGCCCTGCCTGAGGTAGGGATGACTGCAAAGGCCAAGTCAACAAATTCGAAAGGTTTTTTTTCCTTTCCATTGCCACTGTCTTTTTTTTCTGGCTTCTTCTTATGTATACCGCTTGAAGAAAAAAGCGCCGTATTTTACCATTGTGACACAAGTCTGTGTTTTTCTCTCCTTGCTAAAATGCTGGAAGTACCTAGTGAGAGAACAGCTCTGTGCAGAACCCACAGGGAGGCATGGAGACCCTGGGGCCATTTTTGCCTACTGCTCTTCAGGTTGCTCAAAAGTTTTAGTCAGTGAAGAACAAGGCCCAGGGCTAGAAACATCTGTGGTGTGTAATACCTATGCAATAGCTCTCCTATCACATCACAAGGCAGGGACCCATCAGCTACACCCAAACCCTGTCAGGCCCCTGGGAAATGGGGTTCAGCATTGGTTTGCCACAAACCTTGCCCCGAATACGGAAGAAGAACCTTGTCTCAAGCCAACCTGAAACAGCTGCATAGACACACATCCGCTGTTGTCTCGTTCTTACACTCTTCATTCAGGTGCTTCCTTGCCATGGGACAGGGTGTCCCCAAGCCACCACTCACAAGTACCTGCAGCACTGATTCCCAACTGTGGCTTATATTCAGCTTTCCCCAGACAAGAGTTACTCTGACATCTCCGAACACACACATGCATGCACAGAGGGATCTTTCTGAGTGCAGTGTGCATGGTCTTTTGCTTTCCCGCTCCCCAGCAGACTAGGGCCCAACCTGTCCAGACATGTGCCACCTCACACCTTGTCCCCATGCTCTGCCCAGAGCCTGTCCCCATCTTCTGCTCCTTCCACAGCTCTGACACCAGTTACACAGCACTCTTGCTCCCAGTTCTTATGTGGTACTCAGAGGTATAGGGCAGGTTACAGATTTTTGCCTCTCTCTGGCAGTGCTTTGTACTCAGCAGGGCTCACGGTCTGCTCGACTGCACAGGCTGCTGTCCTGATGGTTTCTCCCTTCCCTTCCCCTGCCGTCCCCGATGCATTAAAACCTCCTCCAAGGCCAAGGCGAGAGGCGGGGAAAGGGGGTGCAGAGGGAGGAGATACGTTCTGTGGGGCATTGGGGCTGGGAATTGCCTCAGAGTGCTGCTGACAGGCATGAAGGTGCAGGGCAGGCGGGCAGGGAGGTGTCTCTCGCATGAGCCGGGGTTGGGGGACAAATCACCCCAAGGCCGGCTCCTGTCGGGCTCCCGCTGAGCCGGGCATCGCCCCCTGCCCCACGACCTGCTCGGG
>NW_009941924.1:11315-16195 GCF_000696875.1 Nestor notabilis | reverse complement strand
CTATTCTATGATTCTATGATTCTATTTTATCCCTTCCTGCACAGTGGGTCTGGCATGCACTGGAAGGGAATCTCCTGGTAATTGTTATTAATTGCTATGATGTAGCATGCCAGAGGCTCATGAAGTGTCTCTGATATCTCCCTGATACCAAATGTTTCAGATACAGACATAAATGTTATAAAATACAGTTTTCCCAATAAAGCTACACCCCTACTGATAAGCCAGTGCCCTGAGGTCTAGCGATAATAAAACCTTCTGACTTAAACCGCCACGCTCATCCTTCCTTACACCACTCTTCTGTGACAAACCAGCTCTTCCAGTGCTCAAGTTCATTTCAGTAGTTAGAAATTAGCTCCTTGCACTCAAGAGCATTGAGGTTTGTCTCTTTGTAAGTGGTGGCTGTGAGATAAACATGTTAATATATTAACTTCAGAACAGCCTCAGAGCCTGGAAGCAGGGTGAGCCACAGTGCTCTGTCGGGAGATCAAAACAAGTGGATCCACCCTCATCATCTTCTTCTTGCACAACCCCTGACATGGCTGTGCATGGATGGGTTTCACCCTGAAAAGAGGTGAAAAGAGGACAAACTTCTGACTTACACAACAGTCAGAGGAGATAGAAGTGAATTTTTAGACTCGGCCCCTGCAGCCGAGTAAAATAACAACTATAAAGGATGTAGCTGATTTTGTATCAGGGTGCAACGTTTAATAATTAGTAGACCAGACTCCTGCCTTCTGGTGATTTTAGTGTTGAGGTATAAAAATAAAACGTATGGAGTACAAAACAGGATTTCTGGATGGTGGGGGTGAGCAAGATTTTTTTAAAGGATGTTTGTTTAAGTGCTACTACAGCAGATGTAATACAGATCATAGCATCTCTAAAAGTCACAGGAGTTCAAGAGGTGAAAATGGCCGTTTAGGACTTGTGTGTGTGTGTGTGTCAGAGAAGCTGGATAAATTCTTTTCTTTTGAAGCTGAAAAACCTTCTCAAACCCTAAAAAGTGACAAAAATTTCATTTTGTTCACCAAAAAAGCCTTTCCAGAACAGTCATTGACTCGTAGTTCCAATGTCAGTCCTAAGAGCCTTTGAACACCAGGAAAATATGAAAGGATGAAGCATCCTCTGGCACACGTCTGTTTGAGGTACAGCACGTCACTTTAGCACCAGTGTTTTCAGGAATACAGGTACTGGTCTCAGTCACTAAATACCCCTGTGGTGGCAAGACAGGACTGTCCCTTCTCTGTGGTTTTTACACATTTTTGTTTTCATCTTCAAGAATAGATAGCAAAGGGAGGAAGTAACTGACTGACTGATTCATTGCTGTGACTACTGAACAAAGGCCCCTTTAAAGAAATGTCTTTGAGAATCAATAGACAAAATTACCAGTTGTTAGCTCACTGTTGATTTACAGTAGAAAATCACTTAGACATTCTTCCCTTAGAAGTCCTGTCTGCCACTGTGCAGGGGCTCAGATGGGGCACTGTAGCTTTGTTTCATCATCCCTTATATTGTGTAGTATTCCAGGAGTACAGGGGAGAGGCAGGAAACCAGTGGAAAAATTAAAACAGTTAGGGATGTAAAATCTCAGCCATTGATTACAGCAGGATTTCAACCCAGCTGTGCTAGAAATGTGCTCTATGGTTTTGGACAAGCCATTGTACCTGTTGGCACCTCACACCCTTATTTGATTTAGGCCAGAAGTTTCATCATTAGCCTGAGCCAATCTAAGACTGTAGTGCTGCCAAAAGGACATTCCTCCCCCTTCTTACATCAGACTAGCCACTCACATGATGATCCAATAAACTGATCCAACCAAAAATCATCCCTGGGAGAAAAAAAAGAGAGATTAGTTTTTCATTAAGTCTGGAAGTTAAGCAAGCCCTGTGTGCCACAAGGCAGTTGCTGGTGCTGACGAAATGGATGGACTGGGAGCTAGAAGGAAGGAGAGGATAGACGACTGCCCTTAGCAGCAGTGAGATTCTGCAGCTGAGTCTCCTTTTAAGTGGGTACATCTACTTTAGCATGCACTGTCACTCAAGATTTGCTCTGTAGAGAGAAACAGGTTGTGTTGCTGTCCCAACAGCTGTGCTGTGTGCATTGGAGGGGTTTTACTCTAGGTTTGTCCCATGCAGGACCTTGGTGTATTGAGTACACTCCTGGAGCACATCTTCCAGTTTAGTTGATACAAAAGCTTATGTAGATGCACCCAGTATGTGCCTGGATATACCACTGGTTGGCACTAAGATTTTTTGAGACCTCTAGATCCTATCATAATACAAAAGTATTCAGAGTCTATTTAAACTCTCTGAGGAATGCAGCAGACCCATTGTTGAGTGAGAAAAGAGACCACAAGGATTTCGTGTGTGTTTCTCTCCACAAAAGACAGTCCTGCTTCCAAGCAATGGAGGTGTGCCTGCTTCCAAGCAATGGAGGTGTGCCGAGGCTGAAGCTCAGGTTTCTCTGCAGTTTCTATTGGTGATGGCACACTTGATGCTTTTCTCCTGTTTTGTGATCATTGCTGTACCAACATACAGCTCTGCTTTTCTCAGCTCCTGGATGCTTCTGGTGGACTCACGACCTAGTTTAAATGTGCCTTTTTGGGCAGTATCTTTAATTTACCCTTTGGGGGTGCTTTGTGCAGTTACACTTAGTACTATTTTTCACCGGTCACTCTGGCAGCAGAAAAAAAGACAGCAGGGGGCACCAAATCTGCATAATTCGGTTAAATGACAGCACCTAAGGCCACGTTCTGCATACCTGCAGTTTTCTAAGATACCTCTTAGCTTCTCAGGAGCCACAGTGGTGAAAGTGGGGATCAGATTTCCACAAATGTAGAAATCCAGGCCAGTAGCAAACCTTTCTCCTGCCAGTTGTCATCCCTCCCCCTTCCCTGCTTGGTGCTGTAGGCTCCAGAGCTCGCGTCCAGGAAGGTGCTCTCTCTAATACTAAATTTAAGAATGTGTTTGTATTGGCAGAATTGGATTAACTGAAGGCTTTGCCATTCAGTTCCAAAGTGTGCTGGTATTGGATAATAGGAAGAAATTCTTCCCTGTGAGGGTGCTGAGGTGCTGGCAACAGGGTGCCCAGAGAAGCTGTGGCTGCCCCATCCCTGGCAGTGTTCAAGGCCAGGTTGGACACAGGGGCTTGGAGCAACCTGCTCTAGTGGAAGGTGTCCCTGCCTGTGGCAGGGGGTTGGAACTGGATGAGCTTTAAGTCCCTTCCAACCCAAACCATTCTGTGGTTCTATGACTGGCATTATGAAAAGATTTCTTGCTGAAATCAGTGTTGGACTCCTAAAGAGTTCTCAATGGCTATGCAAAATGTTTTCAAGCCTGGAATAAGTAATGTTGCTTAACTCTGCCTCTGTTCTTTTGCAGAATATGGAACTCAGCTTCCTTACAACTTATATTTTTATAAAAAAATCCTCTGCAAAATAAAAATGAAACACAAAATGGCAGGGGCCTGGATTTAGGTGATCTTTAAAGGTGCCTTCCAACCTAAACCTTTCTATTATTCTATGCTTTAGAGTGTGTTGGGTAAGGTTGTGAGTCTCTGGTTTGTAACTGATAACCAAAATCTAGTTAACCATCTGGTCTTAGACCTTAAATGCAGCGTATATGACATTTTCTAATGTAGGCTTAGGAAGCATTGTTTGGTTGACGTTTTTACTTGACTACTAATGTAGTGTTGGGACCATACAAATTTAACAACATATTTTCATGTCTTTACCAATAGAAGAGTTTTTCTAATTTAAATCACTTCTTGTAATTTAAGACCATTACAGTTTATTCTATCTGTAGTGGGCAAAGAATATTATATTCTGTCTCCACATTCACTACCCATTTACATATTTGGCTGCATGTTCTCATACATGTCTTCAGAGTTTTCTTCAGGTGAAACAAGCTCAATTCTTTGTGTTTTATCTCAGAGGCTGTGTTTTGCATCTCTAATATCTCCTGAATTATCTCCAACTGGTGCACATAGTTTTCACAAGTGTAATGTCCAAAAATGTGATTACTTCACATCTTCAGTGCTACATTTTGGCTTATGTATCCTGGTACAATGCTTTCTGTTTTCATTTCAGATTGGTGCTGTCAACTCATGTTCGGTTTGTGATAAAACATGCACCTATTTTGCTGAGGACTGCTGCATCGTGTTGTGAAAATGCAGGTGGTTTTGCTATTTACGATTCACTGCCAAAATGGAAGGATTTTGCACAAGGGATTGAGTAGGATTCTACCTCAGGTCTAGCACAAGTTAAAACTTCCGTTAATATTTTGGATAACGCATTAGAGAGGATTATTAAATACCATTCAGCTATCAGCTGCAGAGGATCCCTTCACTGCCTGTGAAAGAATAGGATGCAGATTGAAAATCATCATGACAAGTCAAGAAATCAGTGTGAAAAGTTATGCAATGCAACAACGAAAAACAAGAAGTACTGCATTTAGGTAGGAATAATTAAATACCCAAGATTAAGTGTGAGAACAATCAGACAGCACTGTGAAACAGTATCAAAATCACGGAGTTAGCATATATGGCTTTAGCTGTTCATTCTTTTTCCCAAGACCTGCTACTTTGCTATAGAAAGAATTTTGTTTCATTTCATTCTAGTTTGCACTGACTCATTATTGGTCCTTGCTGGTTTTTTTCTTGCTCTCTTCTGCGTACTTGTTTAATTTAAATTAACAAAAAATAATGGAACAAATAAACATGCCTCAATATTTATCATTCCCAGGCTATGCGCTTTTCTGAAGATGGTTTTTACCTTTAACAATCTTCTGGAACCTCATCTGTCTTTCAGGATTTCTCACTCTGAGATTATAGCAACTTTTAAATTATAAACCACACTGGAAATGTGCCAGTCTCCTTAGGTATAT
>NW_009941924.1:0-11284 GCF_000696875.1 Nestor notabilis | reverse complement strand
GAAATTTCATGCATATCTCAGACTGTCTCATAATGTTCTGTAGTATTTAACAAACATTTTTACTGCTATCAAAGATAGTAAAATATTAGTTATTATTGTGAAAAAGCCCTTTTCCTCAATGCATATAGATACCATAAAACTTCCATATTGAAGCAGAACCTTATTTAAGAAGTTGTATAGACAGAAAGGTGAATACGAAGACATGTGGTGATCTACTTTCACAATAAAATATAAGAGTAAATTCAGATGCCACGGATTTGAGGCCCAAAATTGTAGGGTTTGGTATTTACATCTGATGTTAACAAAAGAGACTGCATAAAATGAATTTAAACAACTCATGGTTGGTGCTGCTTTGGACTGAAATGCAGTCAGACGATTGCTTTTAGTTTACCTGGAGACTCCCTCTAATTTGGTTTCACACCTTGCGTCTGAATTCAAACAAGCTGGATGTATCTTTGCCTTGCAGCCCAGTTAAAGTAATGTTCTACGACTCAAGTTTCTAAGGTGAAAGTTCCTTCTTCTTAAGGAAGACCCTGGTTGTGTAGTGGGAAAAATGGAAGATGCCAGGCAGCTTTCATGCACTTCTGTAGCTAACAGAAACAACAGTTTTATTTTTGCTTCTCACGAGTCAGCAAATCAATTTCATTCATTTTAAAACTCTCCCTCCGGTTTATAAGAAATGAAAGCAAGAATATGTTGCTAAACATGTGTGTAAATATACTCCACTTGAAGCAACTTGCAGCTGTCTGTGCCTTTGGCAGAACACTGTTAAATTACACCTTAGAAAACAGAGTTTTTTCTCAGAGAAACGGTCAATGTTTTATGAGCATATTTTTATTGAATTCAAAGAAAGTCCTACACCTGTTAAGAAAGAACATCGATCAAATCGAGAATTGGAAACAATGTAATGTGTTTGGGTTTAATTCAGACCCGCCAGCCCTGCAGGATGAAATAACCAATATAGGATAATTTTGGAATGAGTAAAAGCATAGACGCTCCCCAGTGCAGTTTCTGGATATGAGTGTGGAGGTACCATTTGTTGGAGCAGAAAAGTAATTATGTCTTTGTTCCTCTTTGCTTGCACCAAGATGATTAGCAGGGGAATCTTGTCATGCTGGGCACACTTCTGAGTTTTGCAAGGCAGACACTTTCCTGGTAAGAATTGGATTTGGTTATTTCATACAGTCTGGCAAACAACCATCAGAGGACAACTTCTCTTGGTTGCTGTGTCAGGCTCAGTGCAATGTGGGCACACCTTGCCACTCTCAGCTATCTTAGTTGCTCAGATGAGTAGTTAGTTGGTAGGTGGATCAAACTGTTCACTCAGCTATTTAAGCTCATTTACAGTAATTCTGGCTTCTTCCTTGGGATGCACTAGTCCCTCCTCTTCAACGTGAAAATGAACTCAGTAATGCTGTCTGTGGACATAGATCATCTTAATTAATTTTCCTAGTGGCTTTTGTGGCTTTTGTGATACATGTTTTTTCTTGCTGGGCATCTATTGCCCTGCTAGTCACCTCGAAGCCACCTCCCCTCTTTATGGGCATTTTAACAGAAGGGAGTTAATAGGAATCCACATTGTGTGTGAATTTTCAGTTCACTGATTGAGACTACTCTTGCTGGAGACACTTCAGTGTTACAGATAAAATAGCTTACTGTACTTTCAAAGCAAGATTGTGTTCTCCTGGCAGGACAAAGTGGCCTTAGTGGGAAATAGGGCAGCTAAGTTGCAGTGCTTGGAAATTTATACCTTAATCATCACAAAGTGGCTTCTCCATCTGGGCCAGAACAAATATGTGAAGAATACTCAGGAGGTTGTCCAGTGTGTTACCTTTTACTGCAGTATGATCTCCACTGAAAGCATGTGTTTTGTCTGGTCATGTTCAGATCATCACAGTGGAAAACTTCCACAGTTCAAATCAGCAAAAATGCTTTCTCATTTTCAGTTATCTGGATGTTAAAAGTGCCTCTCAGAAGGCAGCATACATATATGCATGTTAGTAACAACAGGAACTGGTAGATCATGAACATGAATCGGAAATGCCAGTACTGCTTAAATGTCATCTTTGCTTCCGTTTCAAGCCTGAATCTGCCAGCTTGATTAGCTTTGCTTAACTGAACAGTTTTGCTTATGTTAATTGTTTCAATGGATGTGGAATTATTGCCACTAAAATGAAGCTTCAGAATCCAAAATAACCCCTCACCTAAATACTTGCTGAAAAAAATACTTTTCTTTTAGATAACCATGTTCACAAAGAAAACCTGCCTGGAGTCAGTTTGATTTTGAGACTTGCTTTACTTGCAATCTAAAGCAAACTCTTAGAATATCTGTTAGGAAAAAAAGAGAAAGAAAAAAAGTTCATTCCTATTATGTGCTATTTCACAACAGTTTACAGGTGAATAGTTCATGTAACCCAGTCAGCAAGAAACACATATATAGCAGCTACCCCTCTGAATCAATTAGCTGGCTGATGTCAAGGCAATTACATTAATATAAGCCTGTAGTTCAAGGAGAAGAGCACTTAGTTTCACTACAGGAGAACTAAATGCCTTGAGCTGAGGAACAGATTTTATGTGTGTGCACGCAGTACTTGTGAGTCATGATAGTTTCTTAAAGGCTGTTTAACTTTCTGAAGTTGACATGAGTCATTGTTCTTTTCCCAGGTAATGAGTAGTTAAGATCACATTTAGCTCTTCCATTTCTCTAGTAATCTCTGAGACTTGCATTTCATTGATCTTCCTCTGAACTCCTTCAGAGTTCTGAGTGACAAGTAAAGACTAAGAAATAACATAAGATAGCTCCATTTGGAGAGCATGGATGACAAGAGCTGGCACATGTTACTGCTCAGCCACTTTTGTCTCAGAAATAGGAGTGACAGTTTAAGAAAAGAAAGCATCCCATATCCTTACTGATTACTGTAGGTACAAAATACATAGGAGTTGGAAAAAAGGCAACTCGGAATGCCAGAGACTTTATATTAACTTCCCAAAATAATCCAAACAAGGAAGAATTTTTACTTGCAACATCACAATTGCTGTTTCTTCTAGCTATTCCAAGAGTTAAATTGAGTATTTCAGATGGCATTCTGAATGTTTACTAAAGATCTAGACCTAAATTTTCATTATCTGATCCTTATGGTTTAGGCAAGTTTATTTAGATGTTTGAAGATAAGAGAAAGAAAAAGAAGACAGAACACAGTTTAAGATATTTGTGATGTAAAATGCACTGGTACCTTCAACCAGGATTTCAAACCTTTTCTGTTCTGTTCTTCAGAAGAGATGGGTATGCCACAAAGGATCACTTTGCTTTGCTGGTTCTGCTTCAGACTGGAGATATTTTATATGATGTTAAAACCAGGATGGCTAATGTATTAAAGGTTTATATTGAAAGTAGGAATGATCTTTCAGCACAGCATTCTCATGAGACTCTTTGCTAAACATGTTCCCACTCCCCCATTGCCACCTCCAACATTTTCTTCTGGTATTTTTCCAATTTGCAGTATGAATTCTTCAGTTCTTGTTGTCAAATGCTAAAATAGTTTTTATAAGGGACTTAGCTGAACTGACTAGAAATTCTAGGTGATACAGAATGCTACAATCATTAGTTTAACTCCTTCAGTTAAAAATATCCCTATTTATGAGGGTTACATTTTCTATCTGGTATAATATGGTACTTCTCTCTGGTATAACATATATATGGTATAATATTATCATAATAATATGTTTCAAATTTACAAGAACTTAAGGAATCAGTTTGGACAATCTTTAATTAAATTCCGCATTTTTGTTATTGATATGCTATAATACAACTTGTGCCCTTTAAACAGAGGTCAGTAAAACCTGATGCTAATTTAGCAGAGGTAGAGAACGAGGAGGCAGGGATATAAGGGTCCTGAGCTGATGGCAATCAGTGCATTGGTACTGTCACTGAAGTGCATGCTGCTTTACATCTGCATAACCTCTCCTTCCTTTCACATCACAGATGTACCCACTTCACATAAAATTGCATCAGAAGTGAAAACACTTTTTTTCCTGAATAAATTAATTTAATGTTTATGTCTTCATTAGTCAACACTGTTATTTATGCAGCCCATATTGTAACCATTTATGCGCGCAAGTTAATAATTTCTAACACCATTAATTCAGTTAGAACACAAATGTAGGTTTGGTGAAATACTGTATTTTTTCTAAACTATAGGAAAGACACCAGGCCTTGGTTTACTGCACCAGGTTGTTGTTTTCTGGACAGCAGGGATGAACATTCAATAGCAGTCTCAGTATAAAGAGGAAGAGCATTTGATCTAATATGAGAGAGTTTTGAAGGGTGTCGTATTCTTGACTTCGTTCTGACTTCTCTGTTCAGAATGATGGAGCCATGAGGTGTGATCTGATACAGCCTTCAATGGGTGTGAGCAACCAGCGGGGCTTGTAGATGACCAGAATATTTCAGGCTCTGGGGTGGGAAAAAATCAAACACCATTAAATCAGAAGAGTTTGGCCCACAATGTTACTTCAGTGTTTGGACAAATGCATGTCTTATGCAAATTGTCTTATTAGCATAGCTAGCTCTGCAATATCTTCAGTGACTGATGAAGGCTTTCTCATAGGTTACTTAGTCAGAACATTTGTTATTCCATTGTCATTCCTTTGATGAAATTCAGTTATTCAGAATTGATAAAGTTGGATCCCACTCTCTCCCCAGCACAGACCCAAATTACATTCCTTCTTTGCAATGTTAGCAAGAATTACTTGTGTGAAGTTTTCATGTATTGATTTGAAGCAAAACAGGTAATGTCAGAGGCAGTTAAGACATGTTACTTTGCCAATGGGAGAACTTCACACCTGGAAGTAAGCTGAACATGACTTTTGCTGTTGCCAGGAATCATTGTGGTCTTCGGCTACTTCTAATCCTTCTGAAAAATTCACACATAGTTATTAGAGATCTGTTGAAATTAAGCAAATTCTTTCCCCATTCAGTTTCACTGGTTGTGCTTGAAAGCAGGACCTCCCCTGCCACTGCTATTTCCACTTGCTTTTGCTACTCTATCCTGGAACCAAGAGCAGAGATCCCGTCTTTCTGGAGTGCTTAGGTAACCTGTCACATAGTTCATCACTGAAGTGGAAGCAGTCTCAATGAATTTCCATGAGGCAAAAACTGAATTTAAAGGAGATGAGGAAGTGGGAGGAGTGGATGGACTAGCCTAAGATTATGAACTAGCAGGAAGATAAGGGAAAGAAAGATTGATGGGAAAGAATTGTGTGACAGACAGGAGAGGAAGCTGAGGAAAAGGGGCAGAAAAGCATAGCTTAGGAATTAAGAGGTACAGTGACATCTATGCTCACAAAATCATTCCACTAACCCTGCAGATAATGGAAAAAGTCCTAGATTCCCTTTTGTCAAACACTCTTCTATTTGCTACCAGATTATGAAGTGTCAAGATGTGTATCATCCCTCTGTGCTGCCAGTTATCAAAGCATGGGACTGAGTTCATGTTACTGAGATCAGCTAGGTCAAGTAAGTGATCTAAGTTGCAGATCTGAAGCTCCAATTTTGCAAGTGGCCACTATAAGCACGAGTGTGATAGTGTGTAATTCTGATATTGGCTGGCAAGTGAATAGGAGAAGCAAAGCAGCACAGCATCATGCTCTCAACAGTCTTATTTTGTTATTTAGGAACATTTCTGTATTGCATAGTAACGTCTGCTTTTTTAAGTAGATTTCAACAATTAAACATGGAGCTCATAGTCTGGCAGGAACCTTCTGAAATTCAACAAGGATCAATGTAAAGTCATGTACTAGTGAAGGAGTAAGCCCTGGCAGTGATACAGGCTGGGAACTGACAAGTCCGCTGAAAACAACCTGAGACAGGCAGTGGAACAGGTTACCCAGAGAGATTTGGCCAGCTCTCTTCTTGGAGGTTTTCAAGACTTGACCAGATGAAGGTTAGAGAAACTAGTCTGACCTTGCATTCGGTCATGCTTTGAGCAGGAGGTTGGACTAGAGATCTCCTGAGGTCCTTTCCAACATAAAATTTCCTATGATCTTATGATAATATAGTTAAAATTATTCAAACAGTTCCTAAAAAAGAAGTGGGGCACAGTATCCTTGCTAACAGCTGGTGAAATTATGTATTTATTCACCTGGCAGTAAAATGAGATTATTATCAATGGGTTTGTGAACTATCACATTCCCAGTGTCTGAAAATAAGACTTCATTAACAAAATGTCACTTGCCTTTATTACTGCAGAGGTAACCTTTTGAAAATGAACTGACCATGAAGTAACAGTTGTTTCATTTGGAATCTGTACATAATCTGAAATAATAATGCATGAGTATGAAATGCTTTTATAAATCTCTGTGGGATATTAGCAGTAAAGCCCAATGATGGCAATTTGTGTGTAAGAGTTGTTAATAATTTAAAATTACTTAAGGTTCACAAAAGAGATAGTCAGATGTGTTATTAAAATATACTCAATCTAATGAATGAGAATTCCCTACTGTAATTAATAGAATGGCTTTTACTCTAACAATCACTCAGTAATATGTTACGCTGAAAACTATATATGGTAACAATAACATGTGAGTCATAAAACTATGAACCACGTTGGCTGAGGGCATACCACCTTGTTGGCAGATTTATGGTGATTTTAGCCTCTCACTTCAGGGACTAGCAGTGTTATAAAGACTTGTCCTTTAGGTTTTTACAGGTGTGGAACTTACTGGGCAGTTGAAAGGACTCATTAGCAGTCTCTTCTCATCTCTGATGCTGTTCTATAAACTAACCACAGGAAATTTCTTTCAGTACCTTCAAATTCTTTCATTATCTAGCACAAAAGGTCATTTCATATGAAATCAAGTGCTCCAAGATCTGCTAACGTAAGGACATCCTGAACTCATAGATCTAACTAAATCTATTTTCACAACGTATTTAGGAACACTGGATGTCATTTGGAGGGCAGTCTGTTGCTCACCAGATGTACTCCTTTGTTATTATTTATCTAGTGACTGAATTTTTATGGTCCCTTCACAGAGGTCCTCACAAAGTAAACAGTCATCCTTAGGTAAAAATTCCCAAATCCTCTCTGTCTGTGCTTTGACCTGTCATAATATTTGCAGAGTGACAGCTTTGAAAATCAGCTTCTCAGTAGCAGTTGTACAGAAGCAGCACCACCATCTATCCTCTTGTGATAACTCTCTATGAAACTGGGATCAGACTGTACTGCAAAAAAAGGTCTGCTTGATTCTCCAATTCCTTCAGGATCCTGCAATCACATTTACAATAAATATGCATGGTAAAGACAAATACTTTCTGTTTACAAACACCAAATCCAAACCAGAAAACGTATTTCAGTGGAAAGTGTAGCATTCCAAAGTTGAATCTGCTCAAATACAGCAAGGACCCTTATTTTTTTGTGAAAAACTCTGTCTGCAGAAGTTTTACAAGCATACTGTCATGACCTGTTTGTGTGTATTCTGGGATACAGCCTACAAAAAAACAGTTCACATAAAAACTTTACTGGGAACTATTGTGAAGTTTGAATTACCTTTTGTGACCCATCAGCAAATACATTTAGAAGAAATAGCCTCTGGTTAAAGATGATAGAGAATCATGGAATGGTTTGGGTAGGAAAGGACCTTAAGATCATCCAGTTGCAACCCCATTGCCATGGGCAGGGACACCTCACACTAGATCATGTCATCCAAGGCTCTGGCCAGCCTGGCCTTGAACACTGCCAGGGATGGAGCATTTACCACTTCTTTGGGCAACCCTGTTCCAGTGCCTCAGCACCCTCGCTGTAAAGAACTTCTTCCTTACGTCTAACCTGAACTTCCCCTGTTTAAGTTTGAACCCATCACCCCTTATCCTACCACTACAGTCCCTAACGAAGAGTCCCTCTCCAGCATCCTTATAGGCCCCCTTCAGATACTGGAAGGCTGCTATGTGTTTTACAATCTGAACATGAATTTATTTTCTATTTCTTACAGGCTTTTTACTTGGTCTGAAATTCATCTCCATGCTTCAGCTTTCTGAGTATTTTTTGATGCTGCAACCCAGGTTACAGGTGTATGCAGCAGGGTGAGAACATCAGTCCCTTCTGGGAATGGCTTGGGAATACACTACCTGGAGAAAGCATGAGCATTTGTGAAATTCTGAAGACAGAAGAACAAACGATGAGATGCTAAATCTGAGGCTGAGGCTGCTAAAATGAGCTGCTGAGCACTGGAGAGCTGCAGAACCTCTGTGCCTTTTATTTCCAATAACAGAAAAGAAACCCAGGTTTGTCTCAAGATGTGGATGTCATTTTGTTTGTTTTGGGAAGTGTTAAAATAACGGTTCTGAAAGCGAAAGTCCTTTTCTAAAAGTGGTTATTCTCTGTATTTGTCTGGTTTTCCTATTCCAGTTCCCTTAAGCTGATAATGCTGCATCCTCAGGTCCCACACCCTCCATCCTGGCCCCTGTGACACCCATTATTTCAATTGAGCACAGCTGGGTGCTGGACTGTAATTTCTCACGCAGCTAGGACCACATCCCTCAGTTTATTTGAAGGTTAGAACCAGCACCTTAGAAGTGGATGGGGAGCTAATAGACAGATGGATGTTTCTGCTGTGTTCCCAGGGGCTTAAACTAGAGAGAAAAGGGTCAGGCACATCCATAATATTTTCACTTTCTGCCTCAGATGCCATGGTTTGCAGTAGTTTCTCTCAGAAATGACAAAGGAGCAGCTCCCTGCTATGAGGTCCTCATGCCACAGAGAGCTGTAATGAGTTTGCATCAAGGTGGAGGTAAGGAAGACTTTTTAGTGATTACTGAGACAAATTTCCGAGCTGTATTGAGTGAAGGGTAAATCTTCCCATTACTTCAATATCTCAGGATACTTAAGGTGTCCTCATGGTATAATGTAAGAAGTCAGTAGGTCAGAACTAAATGCATCCTGATAGATTTTCCTGTCACCATGTATCAGAAACTGTTGTAATTAGTTAGCCACTAGCTACAAATAATAGCTAGAAATATGGCTTAATGGACAATATATGTTTCAAAATCAGTATTGGGAAAGACTGTGTCATCTTGGAAGTGTTTGGCTGTGGAACTGTCTCCTTGCAAAATGAGAAACAAGTATTTTGCCTGTATGTTCATTGAAGAGCTCCAAATACATAGCTGGAGTGTAAATAAAGATGAGACAGTGAAAACCAGGAGAATATTTGCCTTGGAGTGTAGTCCTAAACTGAGTTTAATGGTTGTTTCCACTTTTGTCTTTTACGATACCTACAGTATATCTCTACTCTTATAGATGCGCATATGTATGTGTGTCTATACATACAAGTATTCCAGAAAGAAATGTTTTATTTTGGTTTTCTTGGAAGTATCAGTATTTTGATCTTAACATAGGTAACATATCCAGATATTAAAGTAACTGTGGCAAAAAATAATAAAAGAATTCCAAGGACTTCTTCCGTACCTAATTTACAGCTCTTTTCAGAACGTGTGGTTATGAATAAACCACTTACTTTCACAAGCATAGGCTCTGCAGGATTTCAGATACAAAAGAATTAAAAGGTCAGAGAATTACAATGCCTTTACTGCATCCCTGTATGACAGCAAAGCTCATTACTATTTGCCGTGTTCCATCCTTAATTAAAGCACCAAATCACATGTAGACTCTTGAGCAGCTCAATTACAAAAGGTTACATCCATCAGTTTCTTCCTGTTTATTAATGACTGGCCTTGACTCTTGATTCAAATCAGCACTTTCCTCAGGATAAAGGTGCATATTATGTTAAAAATAATATACCGTAATTTTAAACACAAATAGATTGCAAACATCTAAATAGAAAGCTTGTACTGAACTTGGCTTAGATGAAATTACAATCTGTTGTACCATGAAGTCTCACAGGTGACCATGGGAAAATTTCTAAATAATCTTGTTACTGAACCTCCTTCTGTGCATAAAAGCAGAGAAGAATGTTGTGAACTGAAATTCTTTTCAAGTTCTGTAAGGATATTTCAAATGGATACCTCTCACCCATGGTGTTCAGAATATATTAAAATGGGACTTTCTGGCAGTTCTTAAGCACTACTAGCTATGAAGCAGTTGCACATATTCAGAGGTACACTGGTATGAGTTCAAAAAGAGATGGCCCGTCAAAGAAATTCTGTTTTTTAAACAGGGATGTTCTTGGCGTTTATTAACTGGTTTACTGAGATGTTGTGAAAGGAACAGTTGGAAAAGCTTTTCTCTTAAATCTTTCCTCAAAATAACAAACCCCAAAGCAGATAATTTAATCTCAAAATATTAAAAAAGGGAAGGGCTCAGGCTGCCCAAACCCAGTGTATTTGAAGACAATAATAAGGCTGTGGGATTTCACACAGGTGTGTCGCATTTTAAATGATGACAAATAAACCACAGCTTATTTGTCTGGTCAACTGTAATGACTGGTCAATTTCAGTCAACTTCACTTCAGACGCAACTCAGTGGAGCTATGCTAGAATTGAATGTGTTATGCCAGATCTTGATGGGAGTTCAAACAGACTTGACATAGCTTAGTTAAATGTTAACAGGAAGGAGAATCTTAGTTTAAGATAGTTTAGGAATGGAGTAAAACTCATTAGTAAAAAGCTGATAGAAAAAAAAGAGCTGAGGACAGCAAAACAAAGTCTTGGTGATTGTTAATAAGAAGACCATATACTCTGAACTTGATTTCACAACATAGAATCATAGGATCAGCTAGGCTGTAGAAGACCTTTAAGATCATCCAAGTCCAACCATTCCCCAGCACTGCCAAGGCCACCACTAAACCACATCACTGAGGGCCTCATCTACACCATTTGCGAACACCCAGAGACAGTGACTCCACCACTGCTCCGGGCAGCCTGTTCCAATGCCTGACTGCCCTCTTGGTAAGGAAATCGTTCCTAATCTGCAGTCTAAACCTCCCCTGGTATAGCTTGAGACCATTTCCTCTTGTCCCATTGCTTGGTACTTGGGCGACTGACCCCATCTCACTACAATCTCCTTTCAGGGAGCTCTAGAACGCGAGAAGGTCCCCCCTGAGCCTTCTCTTCTCCAGGCTAAACCCCCCATGTCCCTCAGCTGTTCCTCATCACACTTGTGCTCCAGACCCTTCACCAGCTCCTTCGTTGCCAGCTCCAGCAACTCACTGTCTCTCTTGCAGAGAAAACATCCATCTGATCCTAAAAGAAGAAAAACAATAATAACCCCCTGAAACACTTTAAGATCAGACATGTAATGATCTTCTCGGATTTGGCCTAAACCGACACCACCCC
>NW_009941923.1:5269-25641 GCF_000696875.1 Nestor notabilis | reverse complement strand
AAAAATAACTGTTACAGCTGAACTGAGGACACTGTACCACGGCCTTATCTACCCAAATTTCTGTATGCATGAGTAATGAGAATTTAATGGGTATTTTGTGGAATTATAATGTATATATTATAAATAATTATAATATAACCCATGCACCCAATATTTTAATAAAGTAGTGTTGGCTTTCTAATCCGTCGTTCTGGTTGGAGAGTTTATTTCCCGGATTTTGGTGACAAAACCAAAAAATTCAGCATCTGAAATTGTGACCTTTAAAGCACACTGCCTTATTTTGAAAATGCGGATATTCTAACCCCTTCGCTACAGAGACACTTATTAGGATATAAGATCTTCAAGATGTGTATGTTAATTATCACTATTAATGCAAATCACATTTTGAAAAGCAATTTTCCTGTGGTATGAACAAGACTATATTTGAGAGTTACATGTGCCAGTGTATCCAAAGTGGCATCTATTTTCTGTAGACACTTAACTTCGTAGTTAATGGGTATCTGGTCAGTAAAAATAGCCTGGGGTGGCTGAGTTATTTGTTAATAGCTTGGGGAAAGGAAATTCACCGGGAGGGTGCAAATGTCTATTATAGCAACATATGCAGTAAGCAGATTCATTGATGATCCATGACCATGCTCCTCCATAGTTTTTATGTCTATAAGGCATTGAATGACATTTCTGACATCGCAGGACATATTTGCAGTGACCATGCAGCAGACAAACTGGTCTGGGATCTTCGGTTTATGAGGATGGCATTTTACTTGATTGGTTTTTATTTTCCTGATCTCCTCAGCTATTTGAGTATTAGATACTGTTAGCAGTATTACCTTATAGGGCAATCAGTATAGCCTTGATGTGACAATGTAATGTAGTCATGATGGGCTTCACTAAATACATTCTTGGGTGTAACTTATCTGTTTTATTTTGGGAAAGTCATCTGGACAGCCTTTGCATACTACTAATACTGTGATGCTGAACCATGAGTGGGTGGAATCTCATGCAATACTATTTCTGGATAATACCCACAGTCCAAGCATGTACAATTAACTATTTCCAGCAATCCAGAGTTTCTTTGCCATTGTTTTCAGGAAAATTGGGACCGACCTAGGTTCTCAGCTGGTATTCTGAAACTATGGCAGATGCAGTCATGTTGCCAGGCACAGTGGCGATGACCTCTGATGGATTGCTATATTGCAGCAGTGCAGGGGGTTTTCTGCTGTTTTTGTTTCCCAAGCCTGATCATTTGAACTAGTTACTGAAGAGCCTTACAAATGAATGTACCCAGGTTCCTTGGGTTTGGGTTCCTCTCATGGGAGAGCACGCTGCAAATGGTGCTGTTGCCTTGCAGCAGCAGTGGTCACTCCATTAGGATGGCTGATTGATAGCGGAAGGTGTGGAAAGCATGGAGGTGTGCCAGGAGACATAAGCTGGGGCTGTATAGAATCTGACCCAAATCTCATTTGAAGTGTCAAGAAGATCTATTACTTTATTATGGAGGAATATGAGATGATTGGTGTTTTAGCCTGGGCCTGCGCATGTACGCACATCTTCCCATGTGGGCTACTGATCCATTGCATCGCAGTCTCTCCTTTAATCCTCTGAATACTGTGCTGAAAACTCATGGTAATAAAATTTATTGTTGGCATAATACTGTTCAAAAAAGGATGGCTTGGGGTCTTCATCTGAAGGTAAAACAATACTTTTCATTTTTCTCTGCGACTATTCTTTAGCTGAAGTAAACAAATCCTGCTCTGAAAAACATCCATTCAGATTGCATGAATGCTAAATAACAATGTCATCAGGGGAGTTTAGAGCTGACTTTACAATTGATGAAGGTATAGAAGTCACAGAAGATCTTTATTTCTACTCTTCACCACTGGTCATATAATGCTACAACTTTAACTTGAGATCAGTGAGCACTTTCACTGGATAACATCAAGTATCCTGGGGAAAAAACTCATAAAAATGACAAATAATGAATACTCGTCTAACTAGCAAAGCACAGTCATAATTCATAAAAGATCTGAACATGTAGGTACATACAATGTTACCAAAATGTTAAGCTTTTATAAATAAAATCCTCTTTCGAATGGCAAACTAACTCCCTTGGAGTTGATGTGATACATTGCCTACTAAGAGCTTTCGTGAATCTTTAGGGAAAACAAAATATCAGTTGTTAAAAAATAATATCTACATGTATAACTAATAAATTATGTACATATATGTTTGTATATAATTTCTGTTAATACATATTATATAGATTGATTACATATATGTGTGTGTGTATATATCTATATGTCCGATATCCCAATAGAAGTTACCAGGAAGGAAGAACAGATGTGTTACTTTTACTAGTACTTTACACTGAAATGCTGACTCTATATTTGGTGTAATGAAGAAGTGGACTAGTTTTTAAATGTCCCCTGGAAAACTAATGAGATTTGCATCTGTGTAGTACTTTCCAAAATGAAGACATTCATTTAAAAGATGAATGAATACACATCTGATCCAACTTCTAACTTCTGTTCTTTATTCATGAACAAGAATATTACTTCTTATTTAACAGATTTAAATTCTTCTCCATTTGGCAGGTGCTGATAAGAAACAGTGCAACCTGGAGAAATTAAATTGTGCGAAGTATTACTGCCAATGAACTGACTAAAAAGAACCCCAAAACTCAAAACTAAAACAAGCTCCTGCATAACAGCACTATCATCAAGTAGGTGTCAGAGGGAGGAATTGAAAAGTAAATGTAAAAATCCATCTCACAGCATCGTTTAGCAAAACAACTCATCTAATTCTCAGCTCATCTTTTCTTTTTTTCTTTTTTCATAGAAAGAAGAATCTTGTAGTAGCTTTTTTTTTTTTTTTTTTGCTTTCCCCTGTTACAAATACCCTGGTGCTTTCCTTGTTCAACTTACTCATTAAATTAGATATATAAACCAAATGATTTTAAGTCCTGCTAATGAAATATTGAATATGCCATGTGTAAAAAAACGCAGTTGTTAAAATGCAGCAAGAAGTAAAGTGTAACTACTGTAATTTTAGTCAAATTTCAAGTAGCTGGATAGAAAGATACACAACTCTTCCACAGTGTGGGAAAGGATGGTTCACTCTCTGCATCCCTAATTCTATTAAAAAGTAATATAAAATAATCAGGATACCAAGGAAGCAGTGTCATGTACCTTGAAAATATATTTTGGAAGTTCAGAGATTAAATCACTCCCAAACTGTTATGATTTTATCTTAAAATTGTTTGATTTCTTTTTTTAACTGAGTTCTTCCAAATGCATTAAGTGCCGCTTTATTAGTGTAGTACAAAACTCAAAGTCCAAAACAATTTTTCAGAGACATATCTGGCTTTTGTCATTGCAATATCTTGATCTTTCTTTTATAGGCTTATTTGTCCTTTACATTTCATTCTGTAGACATTTACAGATTACTGCTCAAATGCCTAAGTCTTAGCATCAAATTATCTGTGCTGACTGAAATTTGCTATTCATGGAAAAAAAAATATTTTATTTTCAATCAAAATAAAAGAAGGAATTTTCCAGGAAGCAATATTCTGATTGAAGTCTAATTTGGAAACTTAATCTACAAAAATACTATCAGGTCATGTATTTTACTTTGCTGTAGGAGCAGGGTCCCATGGGCAGCTTCAGTCCCTGTCGTGGTTCGTGAGAAGGGGATCTGGCTTACAAAGAGACACCAGAGTTTTCATGGAATCTCTTAGGTATTGCTGAAGTCATGATTTGGGGTGCCTAAAGTTGATTAAATCAGGGTGAGAGCCACTTGAATTTGGCAAAGGCTTCAATATGAGACCAATCACTATGATTGGTTTGTCTGCTAGAAAAAAATCAAACCATGAGACTAGACATGAAACTTCTGCATGGAAAAAGCGATGGCACCACTAATACTGATGTTCTGCCAGCCTTCACCTGTAGTGTTTTGTTTCTCTTCAGTAAGAGTGCACTGTAATTTTGACCTCTGGCACATGAAGAAGTGTGTATATGCATACATATACGCTTATATGAATACACGTTTGTGTTACTAAACACTGAAAACCCATGACAGAAGACATAAATGTTGACGGTATCAATGAGTCTAAGGATTATTCTAGGTTTTGCTGATAAACAGGCTATTAGGCTTTAATACTGCCTTGTTTAAACTATATTTTTGCAAAGAATTATTAGATAATGACTATCTCTGCCTTCTTTGTAATATACTGATGGTCTTGACGGATTTTCAGGAGACATGTGAGACTCATTTGTTAACAGTCCCAGGAGGGATGTCATGATGATAAATAATGACTGTATCATCCAGTGCTGTCTCTAGAGCGATGTTCCCTCTGGAATAGGGTGATTGGAGAAAAAATGGCTAATGGCCCAAACTGAACTGACACACAGACCAAGGTCTTCATATGACAGTACATCAAGTTAAAGGCAGCCTCTGTATATTGATACATCACCTCTCCTCCGAGTGGTATTATCCGAAAATTTCCTGACATCATTTATTCAGCAACCTTTCCCACTTTTGTCTGACCTTATACTTGGCTACAGATGGTGCAGCATCCATTCATAATGTGTGATTGAAGTGTCTGGCTTGTAGGCTGTATCTGAAAGTATACCAAGCAAACCACAATCATGCCTACAGGCCATAACCCTGGGCATGTCAAGTGGACAATGCTGGAAATATAGTTTCTAATTTAACTGTCATTTGAGATACATTGAAAGTGAATAGTAAAGTTAAAACTCTTACATAAATAGCCCATGTATTTTCTTGGGATACCCAGAAAAAAAACTGACTGTGTGTCCGTGTATGAAATGCACCTTATGGCCTTGCAGGCCTTACGCTGCCATAGGTAGGTAGATTGTTTTTGTGCCTAACTCAGAAAGATGAAGGATCCTACAGTTTCAGATGATCTGCAATGGCTGCCCAGGCAGGCAGTTGGAGTGAGATGGTGAAGGAGAAAGGAACAAACATTAGACGCTTACAGGTTCTGGGCATTAATTACTTTATATCCACAAAGCACATTAAGAGGCTTGGAGGAAAGAGGTTCAAAAAGAGATGTTCCTCCCTACATGTTTTAACCTCCCATTTCACCTCTGTGTTGGAGATGGTTTTCAGCAGAGTCATCTCATGATTAATTTTCTTACATTAACTTTTTGTCATTTCCAGAAAAAAATAATTGCATGCTTTGCTGGCAGGAGATTGCTTAAAACATTGTTTTCCATCTCGACTGTAACCATTTATTCTCGTGAATACACGTGCCTGTGTTCAGAACACACAACTTGTACGTAGGATTGTAGAGGGATCTGCAGCAACAGACACGAGTAATAATACAAGGTGAATAATATTAATGAAAAAATTTTTAGCAAAACTTATTCCTGCACCTCTGGCAAACCTACAGTATTCAGTCAGGAACATCTTTTTGTGTCGCATTCTGCAAACACCAAGTCAAACAGTGAATGGAGGATCAAATGTTCATTGCTCTACTACAAACTAGCTATGGACTAGGTGCAAGCCTCAATATAGTCAGCAGAAGACTCTCACTGAGCAGGGATTTTGGAGCAGGCTTTACCTGAATCAAGGAAATTATTGTTTGTTAAAATTCTGGCTATTTACTTTGATAAAATCTTAAGATAACTTTTATTAAACTACGAGTTTTGTGAGGTTTATGATTTTTTTTTTGAGATTTTTGGTTGAAAGTTATGTTAAAATATTACTGAAAGGTTTTAATATAATTTAAATAGGAAAAAAGTTGTTTGTTTTTTCTTTTCTGTTAAAGCTACAGTGAATGTTGTAGATTAGATAAATATGCTTATTTAAACTTTCATTTGGGCAAGCATCATTCTGTGAATGATTCTGATATGGCCTGGAAAGAGCTACAGCAATACTTGCTTTCTGCTCAGGAGCAGCACAGAGCTGGAACTGGGGAGGAATGATACAGGAGATGCTGCTTGATCCAAATAATACCTAGGGGTTTTAATGTAATGTAAGATACTGTCTGGACATTGATTTCCTTTGGTCACATACTGGGAGTGACAGTTTTGTTGGACACCTGACAAACAGTCCTTAGCTTTGCAGTTGTTCAAAGGACCATCAAGCCTGCTCATCTGGTGAACTTGTCAGTCAAGTTCACCACTGGAAGTACAGGGACTGAAGTCAGGGCAGCCTTGCCGGGGTTTCAGAGTGTCTGTTCAGTTTCAGGTGCAGACAGCACCATAAGGCGTGTGTTAAGATGCCTCTTGCACTGCTTTGCGCCTTCTCTCTGAGTGCCCATGGCTTTTTGCTTGCTTCTGCCTTTCTCAGCGAGTGCTCTGAACGTTGCTTCACAGACGTGGGGTGGCAGGAGAGATGTGCTTACTTACACCTTGTGTGCATCCTGCAGCTAAGTCCCTTAAGCCCTTCCTCAGGAGACTGCTGTCACTCAGTGTGACAAACCCCGTTTGTCAGGCTCTGTCAGTTTGGGGATTTGATGTCCATAGACAGAAATTATTTGTTTATTTAATCTTAATTCCATGCCTGCATTCAAGGCAGTGGCTTTGTGCATGTGTTTACCCGCTCTTATATGCATGCTCACATCCTTGTACTTTTGGGTCATTTAGGTGGAAAAACAAATGTCTGTGTAATACGCTGTTAATATTTAATCAAACTCACTAGTAAGATTTCCACTAAAACTCATGTTCAGAAAACTGAAAAGATGGAAAAAATAAAAAGGGCAACCATCATAAATGGGGTTATTTTGTAAAGTCTCAAGTGAATTAGGTTTCTGCACTGTTAGATATGATGAAGAAAATAGTGTAGAGAACATATTCTTTGTCATGTATCTGCATTTTCACAAATGACAAAGCTGTGGGGGCTCATACTGCAGACACAATTCCCATTCTGTTTTATATTGTTAAACAACATATACTTGCATGAGTGTGTCCTGTCATAAATTCAAACCTTCAAGCAAATTCTGACAAACTGTAAACGTAATTTAATTATATGAGGAGAGAGAAACAAAGACATTTCTTATGCTAAGAGTTTGAAGAGTGATATAGGTTCCACCCCTCATTGGGCTGGCTTTGTGCAATGCAGCAACCACAGCCAGCTTTATGGAACCAAGTCCTAGAGTTGTATATATATGTCAATGTTTTTTTTTCCCAGATCTCTTGCTGGAAAAGTCACTTTTCCTGCTGTTATGCTTTCAGTGCCATGATTGAGCTGTGAACATTGCAAAAGGCTGTCTATAGTCTTTGGTCGCTGACTGTACAGGTACTGTTTGCACAAAGTCTCCTCTGAACTGTTAAACTGGGGGAGAGCATGTTAAATCCACCTATTTGGATGTTTTGTGTGAACTTTAAGGCACTTTAGTACAGTTGACAGATGGCAAAAATCAAAGGTGAGGATTTTCCCATGTAAATGAGTTTGCACATCGTGAGAGTGACAACATTGACAGAACTGAGGATTTCCTCTTTCTCAGCCTCATCTTCAGTTTCTCAGGCCACAGATATCTTCAAACCCCCAAATCTCAGCCGTGAACGCAACACACAAGCTAATCCTCCACACTTGCGCGCACTCTCTGGAGAGAGTTTGTTCTGTCTGCAGCTTCAGCGGCCGCGGTGGTTTCTGCTGGAGTCACACCGCGGATCCTGCTCGCAGCCTGCTGCTTGGGTGACCGGCTCTGCACGAAGAACCCTTTCCCCGCGAAATGCTTAGCAGAGAGATCAGCCCATCCCTGGGGCCCCGCTGGGGGACTGCGCTCCCTGCTCGGGTGTTAACAACTAGGGAGGGCTGCGCTCAGCTCCTGAGTTCCTCCTGATGGGAAACCGTCTAGACAACGGTGTTTATCCTTTCACAGAAAGGCATTTATCTTGCAGTTAGTCTGCACCCTAATGACCGCACTTCTTTCATCTTCCCCACTGCGGTGGCCCAGAATACTATAAACTCTAATGGCTAAAACAGATCATTGCAGTGCTGGTCTTAGTGTTTGTTCTTCAGATTAAAGGATGTGGTTTTGACAAGACATCTGCTGAGCAAACCACTTTTCATTTTCCTTAATCAACATGCTGTACCCCAGTCCTCTTAATCTGTTCTCTCATAGCAAAAATGTTTGAACCCACAATTTCAGAAGCATAGGCTCTTGCGGGATTATGTATGGCACTGAATAATTTGGGATTTATTTCTTAGAAGGGTTCTGGTTTAGGAAATCTAGGTACCCCTAATTTTCCTTCCCTTAAAACTTTTGTAACACTGTCAGGAGTTTTCTCTTAGTTGTTATTTTTTTTAAGCAGTAATTACTCTGTCAGATAAATCAGCAATAAAAACCCAAATCCTTTTGATTAGATATTTAGCACTAGGACCATATCTATGTGGATTCTTCAGTGCCCATAAAAGGTGTATCCTTCCTGCAAGGGGGGTATTTTTTTGCAGCGCTTGCAAGGGCCTGATATCTCAACTGACTTAATTTCTGTGTTTGGTTGGTGGTGTTTAATGGGTTCAAAAGCATTAGGCAGGTTGAGGTCAGACAGATAGGCTGAGTGTACACTTAAACTTTGTTTCTCAGAAACAAGCTAAAAGCCAATAGTCCCTGTTTTAGTAAGACTCTACTTATTAGCTGCTTCACCCACAGATGTGATTCATATGATTTTGATTTCGAGGAGCCTTGCAAAGCTCCTTTGTAAATGGGCTTCTGCATGTTGCAGGAGTCAAATGAGTCCCACGTAAATGTGTGAAACCTGACAATCACTCCGCACCGTGCCCTGCAGGTGCAGCTGCGGGACATAGTAAGGAAGGGGGCATGAATGAACAAACTTATTCACGAGATACACAGACAACTTTCATTAGAGCTTATGCAACTTTGATGGACTGGATTTGGAGCTGGTTTCTGAAATGGCTTCACTGCTGAGTCACTCACTGTGTGTTGGTGGCAGGGGATGGTATGAATAAGCCCTAGCACCAGGGATTTGTGTCCTTCTCCAGTGGTGACTCAAGACTAACCTCAGCGAAGTCATTTGCTCTCTCTATATTCTAGTCTCCACATGCCTGAAAAAGGGAGAGATGAAGATGAACCCCCCTTTTCTGGTGCTGGAACACTTGGGAAGAGCCTTACATAAATGCAATATATGGCTAATCTTTCTTCTCCAATGTCCTGATTAACTTGCCTTCTATGGGAACTGGGAAAATTCTATTCTCTTGGTGACTTCTTTGGAGCTACAGAGCCCAGGTATTGTTAATGACATCATATAAGTGAGCAGTCATGAGCAAAATTAAAGTTAACTTCATCTGTGTTTGTCACTGCAGTGTGCAAGTATCCATGTACTGTACCAGTTTCAGCTCTTAGATGAGGAGGAGGTTGCTGGTGTTTTGCCAGTCTCAGGTAGAAAGGTGGAAGGCAGAGGTTCAACAACTGGCAGGAACTTAAATTTTTGCCTTTGAGATAGGTTACCAGTCATGGGGAGGAGAGAGAAACTGGGGCAGAGCACCCAGCTCGCTGGCTTATGGCACTGGGAATCGCAGCTCTGCTTTTCCTTTCTCTTTCCCAGCTCAGCTGCTTGTGTCAGTCCTGGCCAGTGCTGCAGTGGTTGAAGCCTCCACTTCCATCTTGATCCTGTGAAGTGGAACTCATGCTGGTCCTAACATGCTCATCGCCCCTGGCCTTTGTGACTGCTCAGTTTACGGTGTAACCCTGTAAAGGTGCATTGGAGCTGCAGGCACTTTGTCAGCATTTGGCTTCACCTGGCTTCCTAGTCTTCCTGAGGGTGGGAAGGAAAACTATGTACCTGGCCACTTTTACATATCTGTAAGATAATTATAGCTTGTGAGAGGAAGAAAGCAAATGGTCCTCAACTTCTAAGTGCTCTTACCTCTCAGAAGTACTCTCATGAAATGCTCCAAATGGAAAGCTTTTGTCTGCATTTTTTATCATTTAGCCAGATGTGCGACTGTTGTGGAGAGGCTTCATTCATCACCTCACTTTAGCATGGAGTTCTAATTTCTGGTTTCATCTGAAGACCATTTCAGACTTGGGCTTTTTGGGAAGAGGAAAGGAAAGTGGGTTCAAGAGCCCTTTGTCTCCTGAACCCCCTGTTCCCACTCAGGAAAGGGTGTTCGTGCCACAGACAGATAAAAACTACAAGGGTTCATTCAGGAATGTAGCATCCATTTAACTGATCTATTCACAATCACAAAATCAAAGACAGGATTTATTAGGCTTTACCATATGGATTGAGTATGCTCCTTTTGTTTCTAGATGACGTTTTCTTCCTCTCAAATTTAGCTAAAAATGTAATAGCCCCTCAGTTCAACACAGATTCACAAACCTCCTTTGTCCTTTCTTGGACAACCATTGACTCTTTGTGAAGGCCAACAAGGAATCACAGTCTCAATGGATAGTCCCACTATGCGGTGGAGTAAGGAAAAAAGAAGAATATCATGAATTACTTATAAAGTTCACTGAGATACAGCCACTGACAAGAAGAGTAATGACTAGCTTCTAGGCTTAACTCTTCTAGGCTTTTTTTTCTTTAATTCACATAGACTTTCATTACTGAGCCACAAAGGTGTAAATGGGCTGAAAGTGTTTCCTGTATTCATAGAGTGATGGAAAAGCTATCAAGTAATGTGGGACAAGCACATTTTTCATGGCGTCACGTCTGATCTTTTAAGTTCAGAAATACCAGCTTCTTCAGAAGAACAAACCTACAGTTTCCCTTAAACATGAAAGATGCTGCCTGCTTCCTTCTCACTGTTCAGGCCACGCCTGCTGGACCTGTTCTGAATCATTGAAACCAGAAGCAGGTTAATCAGGTCTCATCCTAATTTTAGTATTAAAAAGAGAAGCACTAGCAAATTCCTTGACATGTGAGGGTGAGATTCAAGGAAACATGGGCTAAGGTGGCCTTAAGGCATAGCTGTGCTTTTCCAAATCTGTACTGTGCTAGAGGCTGAAGCAGTCCCAAGTGAAACATAGCCGGGCTTCTAAAATGCTCCACTTGCTGTCACCCACTGTCACTTGGACACTGCTACAGGCTTACAAAGACTGTTTCTGCAGTGTCAGGAGCTCCTGGATGTGCTGGTAGCCATAAGCAGCCAAACCACACAACACAAACAAAAAGATTATTAATCTATTTATTTTAAATTCAACCAGACATGCAAAATCCCCGTTTTACCAGTTTACATGTGTATCATTTTCTTGCACATCTTTTAAGATAGCTGAGTTCCTTCAGGCTAAGACAGCTGCTTATGGGGGTTAGGTTAAGGTACAGACCTGTGGGCTATATAACACTGATGAACCCTTTGCAGAACACCCTCCCACTCTGCCAGAGAGCTATTGGAAAGGGCTTGGGGTGTTTCTCACCAGTTCTGCTCCCACTCTGCAGCAGCCTTACCTCCTGGTGAGGTCACCACACGTAACCATGTCAAAACCTTATCAAAGCCACAGGACAGTAAGTTGAAATGCGGGTGGCAGACAATATAAATCCTGTTCTTCAGCAATTAACACTGGAAACTCATTTCCTAATCTCACTTCCGCGTTTGCATGGCCCTTCCATTATGTCATGCCCAAAGAGCATTAATAAGGACAAGGTGTGTGTTCCAGCCTGCACTGGTTTGCCAGTTGCATCCTGTTGTGTGTTGGGATACACGAGCCCTCCCCTGCACAGGCAAGGAGCTGTACCCATTTCACAGACACTGTCAATGTTCAGGGTTAATATCTCAATTTCTTCTGGCCTCCTATATGGCAGAGAAGTGCTCTACTCATAAGGGACAGCTCTTAGCCTCCTTCCTATTACCCTTCCCTCTTATCATCAGTTCCATGCACCAAAATGGTACATTTTCCTGGCTGAAACTTCACTGTGTTGAAGGTTGTTTGCAACAGAGCTATGCCAGGGAGTTTCTAGCTCTTGAATGATTTCATGCCCAGCCCTGAACCTTTTGTTTAATTAACAGTGTATCTTTTAGAAGCAGGAGCAATCCTTGCAGCCACATACCCTGTCTTTAAAGGCTACATGTATACCACCTGTGAAACTAAGGAGGGGCTTTGCCTAGGACCACTTTGAAGGCCTATGTCAATATAAAATCAGATTTTGTTTGGCTTTGTTGTAGCTGCAAAAAGGACTCCAGAAGAGTTTTTTCACAAGAAGGTATTTAAGACACAAAAATCACAGTAAAGGTTAAGGTGCAAATTTTTACTCATGATGTTAATTAACAGCTGAAATAATTTGCCAAAAGAAAAGCAGATTTTTCCACTCCTTGCAGCATTACAGACAGGAACTTTTTTAGGACATAGGAAAACTTGCCATTGTAGCTCTAAAATGATTTAACTTCATCTGATCTTCTTCATTTAGTATGGCTTGTAATTAGTTTCTGCAGGCTTTGGTGAGAGATGCCTGTTCAGAAGCACTTGCCAACAACTCTTCCCTTGGTACCATTACATGGAAATGCTCAAAGCCCTGAGACTCACTCTGGGTGTAGGTTGGGCCAAGCCACCCACTTGCAGATCAGGAGGGTGAATTTTGTTCTATAGCATCTACTTGTCATATGCAAAGGCAAGTTTTGCTGTGCTTGCGTCAGAGGAGTTGTATAGCTTTATCCTGGAAAGAGTAAGGTAAGTGCTATTGATATGAGGTTTCTTGTTGATGATGGTTGTTTTACAGTGTCAGAGGTGATACCATGTTTTCTTTCTTAACACTGGGCAGGAGATCTACGACAAGCTGAGCTCTAGAACACTTTTTCTTCAGATTCTATTTTAACAAATAAGAAAAGATTTTAAAATATACCCTTTTTTTTTTTTCACTGTCTACATTAAATTACAGGCTCCTAAGTGGAAGTATTAGTCTGTCTTTGTTTCCTTTCAGACTCAGGCTGATGGTCTCTGAGTTGATGAGCAACAGAAAGTATAGACAGAGCTTTACGTTGATTTCTATGTGACTTGGATATACGAGGGAGCCCTCAGATGCACACAATTCGGAGGAACATTTGCTGCCTCCAGAATGTATTTAAATTGCTTATTTTTCCCAGCTATCTTGGTTATAAACAGTTGTCACAATGTTTGGGATTGTTTTCTCATTTCTGTGCTTTTTAGTGATATTGAATCTGCTGGAGAAACAGATTTGTGTTCTCTTTTAAATGATTATCATCTACACTGATGACTTCCCAAAAAAAGCATAGGACAATTGGTTAATGTTGTGAATAGTAATTTGTGTCCTTTTGTAAAGGTTGCAACTTAGATCTGTGTTGCTTATACATTAGGCTGCAGATTGTAAACCTGATCTTTAGGAGCAAAGCAGAAGTGGAGTATTTCTTACTGTGAGGATAGACTGGAAATCAAAAAGCTGTGACAGACAGTCTAAGGGTGCTTCCCTTCTGCTTCTATTATCAAGTTAATAGCTAGTAAATCACAGGTCCCTCATTCTTCCACAAGCTTTCTTGTGGATGACTTCTTTTTCCCAAATAACTTCAAACCATGGAAGCCCTCTCAACGTTGTCATAGTAATAAAACCCCCTGTACTTTGAACATTTTTCCTGCTATCTAGTCAGAAATAGACCAGACTGAAGTAGAATATTTCTAGCTAAAAGAGCATGACAGAAGAATATTGCCTGCAATGGTATTAAAGCAAATATCTGTATAGATGCAACACTTTAAACAAATTATTCTAAATAGTTCTCTATTAGTATATTTGCAGCACTCGGCTCTCACACTTTGTCTCATTGTGAACCTTTCAACCTTAATATTTTGTAAAACACTTTGCCATCTGTATGCTGGGCACTTCTTCCATAACAACATAATGTGGAGTTAGTACTTCACACATCTAACCCAATAGTGTGCCTGTGTATTTAAGATGGAAATATAATATCATTTGACATATAATTAAACTGATGGTTGGTATTCCACTGAAATAAAAGACTTTTTTGGTCAGAGATGGATCACAATTGCGATTTTCATCTGTTTCCAAATCCTAATATAGTGACATACTGGGTAACAGTGAATCTGCTTGGTGTAGGTCGTAGGGCAGATACCTCTATGGTGCATTAGGAGATGCTAGGGCTGTAAAGCTACATCTAGATTATAATACTGAAAGTATCCAGGTCTGTTTGCTGGTAAAGGCACCAAAAGGCATGAGATACCCTGCCCATGTAAACTGTCTCACTCTACCAAACAACATGGCTGGGCTCAAACTCCCTGCTGGGAATGGCCCTTGAGGAGTTCAAAGTCTGTAAGTGCCCATATGGGTGGCCCAGGAGAGTGCTGGCTGGTACAGCCAAGAGCAAGGCAGACCATGTGCACACTTTACCAACACAGAATTTACCACTGCAGAACTGCATGTTTAGTGTGATTTCCATGCTGGCTTTGCACCAGTTCTTGCTGTTTAGCTGTAGGTTTAGTTCACCACATCCAAAATTAATCTGACAAATTTGTGATTTGAATGATTAGAAGTGCCACCTTCACAAGCAGAGCATGGAGGAGAAGGCTGGATGGTCATGAGGTTTTGACACTGAACACCACGAAGTCTGGGCACATTTTGTTGTTGGAACAGACCAGGAAATACTAGGAAAGAGGGTAGTTTTTTATTAGACATTGGGAAGAAATTCTGCACTATGGGGGTCGTGAGGCACTGGCACAGGTTACCCAGAGAAGCTGGTGGAAGGTTTCAAGGCCAGTTTGGACGGAGCTTTGAGCAGCCTGGACTAGTGGAGGGTGTCCCTGCCTGTGGCAGGGGGTTGGAACTAGTTAATCTTTAATGTCCCTTTCAACCCAAACCATCCTGTGATACTAAAGTCCACTAGACAGCAAACAGTGCCAGAACATCTGCTAATCACACGGTTTGGAAGTACAGTATACACAAAACTGTAAAGGGAATAATGAAGTAGGCCAGAACATGGGATTGTGTGGGATAGACACCCTTCTGTTCCCCCTGTGCTTTGACTGCCTTCTCTACTGACCGGATTTTTGGTGGGTTTTTTTGTTTGGTTGGTTGGGTTTGGGTTGTTTTGGTTTTGTTTGGTTTGGTTTTCTTCTTTGTTTGGCTTTTAGGGGTTTCATTCCTTGCCAGAGGTTTACAATCCCCACCAGCAGTTCATCGGTAAAATCCAGGTTAGCAATCTGTGATGCCCAGAAATGCACAAAAGAATTTATCAATAACAGGTATTTATTGGAGGTTGAATAAACAAATACACAAAATAATTGTGATTTTCTTCTGACAAAAGGAAGTAACACAGGAGTGAATTTCGGCAGCCTTTACTTTTGGCTGAGTCCAAGCAGATTAAATATTCTTCTGCACAAAACCAAAACAAAACAAAACTCAACTTCTCCAAAGGCTGTTTACATCATTACTGTGCATATGTTATTCTGGATTTGTATTTTGGAATTGAAGGCTACAATCTAAGATGATCTCACACACAAAAAAAATCATAATCCCAAGGCATTTTTCTAGGTTGTACTTTTTGTCCATGTCAGATAATATATGCTGTTTGGATTTGGTACTTTGAAAATACTTCTTAATTATACCTTAGAAGTTTAGTTGTTACTAAGTAATTCTAGTACCTATATTGCTGGATGTAAACAAAACCTAAAGAAACTGAGGAATGTGCTGACAATGAAGAATAACTGATTCTGGCCAGTACATTTTGGAGACATAAAAACCTCCGGGGGGGATAAAGGCAGCTAGTCACCATTACCAAATAAATGGCAGGAAGTCATACTTCACATGGAACTAGAATAATACAAATGACACAGTGAAGCACCAGCTAATAACTGCAGCCTTTCTGCTGGGGGCAAGTAATTGAGAGACACGGGAAGCAGTTTTAGGAATGCCAAAAAATACATCATTATTGGCTATTTGATGGGACATGTCAAAAAGCCACAGTCAGCTAAAAATTAAGACAGATCTGAATAGATGTATCTGTAGCAGCTTGGACAATATTCTACAGATGGAGAGCTGATGCTCAGGAATGACATTTGCAAGGAAGACATTAAGGTATTTACACTCCATTTTAGCTCTGTGTACATCAACTGTGAACAGCTTAGATGTGAAGACTCAAGTCCCAGTGAGACAATGTGATGTACTATATGGGCTGTGCAGATTGCTGGGTCATCTCCTTCTATTGCAAATCCATAATGGCCAATACTGAATGTGAGGATTGCAAAGGAGACACAAATTCTTACAGTCTCATAATAACTCCATTCACTGCATTAGACTGTATTGTGTATTGACTTCCAGTTTAGCTTACAGACAACAGCAGTAGAGGAAAAACTGCTATGAATATGGTGTTTCATGTAGGTGTTCTTAGCACTGAAAATAGGAAATAAAACTTTATTTTCACAGATGACTTCTATTGTTTGGTACTACTTTAAAATCAGTCTTGCTCAGCTCTGACTATATGCCACTTATTTTACTTCTGTGATTAGCCTCATTGCTCTTGCAGTGGTGTAAGTAATTCACAAAAATGATATCCCGAAGTACACCCAGCAGCAGTAGCATGGGCCTGTTACTGGCCAGTACCTAGGCAATAACACTGGGTTTGTACATGGTTGACTCCAGTCGGATGATTTTGGGGTAGGCAAAATTTGGCTGGTTTTGACTGTGCTGCTTAAGAGGAGCTGGTGTCCTCTTCTTGCAGACTGGGCTGGCTGGGAACCACAGGTCGGGTATTTTTTATGATGGGAAGTGTTTCCTTCTTAGGGTTATTTGGCTTATCTAAGTTTTCACTAAAAAAAAATCCATGCAGGTTTGAACAAATAAAGTTTTGGCAATGTCTTTCATATCTCTTGCCTTCTTTCTGCAGAACTCATGCTTCTTGGGAGGCTGATGTTACCCATTAGGAGTTTTAGTTTGTGCAGGGTGGTGGTGCTGGATGGCTCAGGGTGCTAAGGAGGGCAGCGGGGACCAGGTGTCCTTGGAGCCATTGGGATGGTACAGATTCCCATCAGTTTCACCTTCTTTCAGCAGTGTAACAAAAATAACACTTTTAATGGTGAGTCAAACATGACTGGTGTTTCATATTGATTACTGAGTGTAAAGGTCAGCATGAATCGTGCCTGGAATGCTTGAATGCCACCCCAGAGCTTGCTGAGGAGGGAAGTGATGGCCCTGCATTTGTGGTCTCCAGCCCATCTGCTCCTCTGCCTGCCATTAAAAGGGAAGTGAAATGGGGGATGTATGATTTATAGAAATGAGCATGACTCTCTTGTCACTTTCTTCCTTGCAAATATGTATTGATTTGTACTTAGAGGGCAGACTTATTTTAAGGTGGTAGGGCAATAGGATACCAAGTTTATCAAAGACAGCAACCGACTTCATAAATTCTAGTAGACAGCAGAAAACAAAAGTTTCATCCTTTACTTCATAAGCCATGCAGTTAGTTTTAGCCCATAAACTAATGCAGTATGAAGCAGGAAAATATCAGCCCCAGGAAAATTAAGAAGTCAAGCATCTTCTAACAATGATTTCTCTAAAACCAGGGTTCTGCAATCTACATTAACAGGCCCTTGTAATAACTTTGCAGAGCAACATTTGACATCCTCTCGTGAAATATTTTTTTGCCAACCTCTATAGTCAACCAATATAGCATCTTAGAACAGAACTGCATGTTTCCAAACACGAGCACCTAATCACCTAATCTAAACTGGTTTAAAGCCACTACTGATAAAGTTGGCAGTTATCAAAGTCTGGTGTCCTGATCCCTACAACTGGTAATTCAATGTAAATGCAGATATGATACTTTTTGAAAGACTTTGCTGGTAAGTATTATAGCTGGCACGTATGTTACTAATTGTCACTGTGGCAAAATGAAATTATGGTTTAGAAATTATTTTTAGAAACGGAAACTGCTGCCCCTGGGCATAGCTTTAAAGAGAGTATGGAGATATTATAATCTGACACTATTAATTAAATCATATTTATGCTGTTGCATTCCATTTTGCCTTAGAAAAATTGTGAACGACCTTAATGACAGTTTGACAAAAATCAAACGCTAAGAAGGGGAAGGTCATTTCTTACATTGTCTGGCTGTCTTGTTTAAAGCACAGGAGAGGCTAAGTAATGTAAGACTGGACTTTTTCATCACTGAAATCAGTGAAAAGTAAAGATTTCAACATTAATCATCTCGTGAAGGAAAAGGCTGTCTTAGAATGTTTGCATTATTGAGGCTGGCTTTCAATTTCATTTTTTACCTTTTGTTATTATTTTCTCTTAAAATAAGATACAGTGCATGTATCTAGCCTACCTATAAATCTTCAGCCAACAACACCCAATTTGGAAGCAAAATCATCAAGCAGTGTGAGCTGAAAGTCTCAAGTGATGAAGAGCTAGACTTTTATTATGCTTATCTTCATCAAGTATACCTAGGTAACTTTATACAGTTAATATTTTGTTTTCAGTTGTCTGAAACATTTTTGCTCAGCTTTTTTTCTATCACGTTTCAAGCCAGAGTGGTGTTTGCACCAAGTGTGCTTTCCTCTGTTCAGCATCTAAGTCCTATATATGTGGTACAACATTCATTATACAGCTATAGATAAGATCAGCAAATACAAGGTGGCATGATCATTTGTGCCTCTGGGGCACATTTCACCCAAGGACCTCTTTAGTTTTAAGTCTCCCAGTGGCTGGCAATTACGTGCAGAAAGATGTCTTTTATTTACATTGAATTACCAGTTGTGGGGGTCAGGATGCTGGACTTTGATAACTGCCACCTTTGTCATTACTGGATTTAAATCAGTTTAAATAATTAGATGATAAAATGAGAAAGTGTGGATTTTCTGTATTTGCACTTGAGATTCAAATATAACTTGTAATTTTTGTTTTGTAGCAAGGAGAAGGAGGTTTTCCAGAACAGCCAAAGCCTAAGAAATTGGATTAAAAAAAGAAAACCAACATCACCTAAAGGTAAAGCAAGAGATTGCATTATTAATGCTTGCAGGTGTGATGTCAAAACTAGCAAATGGAAAATCTTATGTCTTGGAAGTCTGATTTTCAGGATTTTTGGACTGGGACTGTGCTAGAATGTCAAGCCACCTCAGGCTCTACTCTCACAAACGTGTTCTGTGGTGCGCATGTGTGGACAAAGTTGCCATTTTGCATTTATAAAAAGAGAAATTATGGACAGTGTTACCTACCCCAGGAGCTCAAAAGATGTCCACAAAAAATACTGTTGAAAAAAATATTCTTTTTAAGAAGTTGGCAGAAGGTAAGAATTTTGGCACTGTCAGTTTTCTAGGACCACATTCTTAGCTCTTTTTCACAGCTTTTAGAATTAAGTATCAAAACTATTCATAGTATTCCAGAATTTGCAGATTTGGGGGGGGGGGGGGGGGGGAAGGCCAACCAATCAAAAATAACAACAACAAAAAACCCAAAACAAACAAACAAACAAAAGAAACCCAAAAAGATGACAATGACAAAGATTCTGTTGTTTGGTTGTTTTTTCTTTTTTTCTAGAAATGTTAAAATTTCCTGCGTATATTAACTTCGTCCAGCTGTTACCCACACACGTGAGTCAGAGGTAGTTTTGAGATACTTTCGTTGATGCTAATGATAAATTTCACTATTTTTGTTTGTTGGCTAACATGACTTTTAATTCAGCGTTAACCTGTTTGCTCTACTGTTAATGATTCAGGTTAGCAGCTCTCACTTCTAAAGTTTCTTGGACCCAGATTCCAGCTCAAATTAGAGGTGTGATCCCTCAACGTGATCATACCTGTGCAGTTAGGAAAGATCATGTCTACCAGTGGTTTTAAAATGAATGTCAGATCTTTAGAAATAAGCTGTTATCTGACTTCCTTTTCGCATTCTCATTTCCTGGCCAGACTACACAGACGACATGAAGACACATTTACATTAGACATGCTGTCATGATTTGAAATGTGGACCAAGGAAATAATACCATGTGCACTCCAGCTTTGCTATTAGCTCTAAATGTGAGTTGACTAACAACTTTCTGTTGCCTCACCATTTGTAAAGGGGTTCTGGTATTTAATATTCCCTCAGGAATGCTTTGAAAATTAGCATAAGCAGGCAACTTTTATAATGAACTTTAAACTTGTAAAGTGCTGCTACACTTCTAAGTTTATGTACTTGAGCTACTACTTTCTTTGTTCAGAGATACATTTGAGGTAATACAACTTAACAAACATAGCAATGACATGAAAAACATAGAAATAGGTATTAAACCAAGTTTTTTCTTTAACCATCAGCTGCTGAACTAAAGTCTCCTCTGTTGGTGGACAGTAAAGAACGGATTGTACATTTTTCTTTAATAAGGGAGCATTCAGAGTGCTGGTGCTCTGAATGAAGTCCAGCATGAGTAATTACATCCTACCATATCTAAATATCAATTAGATGTGGTCTTTTTTTATTCATTTCCTGTTCCACATTGCTGGGTTGTGTTGC
>NW_009941923.1:0-5247 GCF_000696875.1 Nestor notabilis | reverse complement strand
TCTGCCCTGCTGAACAGTAGCCACATTCACCCTAAATTTGGCAACATTTTTGTGGCGGACAAAGTGATATCTTTATGTCTCAAGGATGATTCTCTGGATGCTTCCACAGATGCTGATTTTGCTCTGGAGCAGCTTGAGCAGTGTTGCTTTGTCTTACAGATAAGTGTGTGTAGGGATTATGCACAATAATAACTATAAATATGAAATTATTAATAATGATGCTGTGGACAGTTGATGAATATAAAACTGAATGTTGTGAGCCAGAGATTTAACTACTAGAATAATATAAAATTCATTACTAAAAAAACCCTATAGTAGAATTAGTATTTACCCTCTTGTGTTTTTTCCTTCAGTTCACCAGGATGAATTGTAAATATGGACTTTCCACTTCAACTAATTTACAGAATATTAGTCCACCAGTATTTATACTGCATGCAGTGGCACGGTATTTGAGTTATAGTCAATAGTTTTACCAAGTGCTAATCAATTATTCTTTTCATTGGATATTATGCCAGATTTCTTTAAGGGCAAAATATAAGATTCAGTGACCCCCAAAAAAATCATTTATTTATGAGGGACATGGTTGAGAGCCCATGAGTAGTGAGGAAATCAAATTCTTTTCATTTGTTTGCAAGCCCACTTCAGCAACTCTGCAGAGTGCAGTGCAGAAGGAAAAGGGGATAGGAGCAGAGCGATTCAGTTTGACTTTGATGGCATTGTGAAATACTGAGCCCTCTAAACTCCAGGCCAAGTAAAAATTAAAGGTACTTGGTACCTTGCGATATTATGCCTTTTATTTGCTGGGATATAGGGCCTGATACCACAGAGATGAAGAAAATTAGGAAGTTTCCAGATGTCTTTAAAGGAAGTTGAATGTAACACGTCTCACAGTCTTGCTTTATCAGGACTTTGGTCCTTGACAGTAGTTTCTGTATATGACTCAGATTTGGTTTCTGCTGATGGGTATCTGCTCAGCATCTTTCAGGTGGTGCATCTACAGAACCCAGGACAGGGGCTGATACTAAGACCTATAGCATGAGCAGAAAATTCCTTAAATATAGTGAGATTGGCTTCTCAGTTTGATTAGGGCCTTGTTTTATAAAATTGCAACTTTGAAGTAATGCTTTATGTCTGTGAAATCAGACAAAGAGTCACTGGCATGCCCACTTTGTGGAAATGGAAGGTTTCTTAGCTTAGACACCACCACACTTTCCCAAAAGATAGAATTGGATCCAACGGGGAATTGATGTTGCAGCTAAAAGCTGAGCTGTTTCTCAGGGAGTAAGACAAGACTCAATCAGATATCTTTTAATGGGAAAAGAAACATCCTTTCTTTTCCTGTTAGGTAATTTACATCCAGGATTTAAAACAGGGAGTAGTGACTGGGTGACCTTGACTTGCTTAACACGGAGCTTCAAACAGAGCTGAACTGTTTCTAAGTAAGGCTGCCTGGTCTTTCAACAATACTCTTGTATTGCTTTGGGATGCCCAGAGCCCCAGGCACAGATTTATTCTGCACTCTAATTGCAAATGCCTAGGAAAGGACAATCTAAGAGATTTATAACTAATTGCAATGATTAAAGTGTTAATTCTGAAATACCTCACTAGCATATACTATTTTCATATTACTATCTAGTAAGCAAGATGAATCTGTGAATGAGAACTTCGGTGCACATCAGTCTTGTTGACTTAAGACCACATATTGAGTTTGCTGTATGTGAAGAAAATTACTTATTAGAATAATGGTTTTGAAAGTTGCATACTGGTTGGCATCCTTCAGCTTAATATATTTGTTTCAGATAACTTAAAATATTTCATATTATGGAACTGGGCTAGATGAGCTAATGGGGACAATTACATGCAATTCATAGAGGCCCTTAAGTTTGGACACCAACGATAGATGCGCATGGCAGTTGTGAATGAATGTTTGTGCACAGCCTGTACGTATATAATATTTCTGTGTGCCTAATTCACATGCTTGAAAACAAATCCAGGTATCATTTTCCTCCTTTTAGCAGAATTATAGTGACTTTCATACATATTTCTCAAATGCCACGTTAGCCCAATTGCACTGGAAGACAGGTCAGTATTCAAACTGTCAACAAAGACTGATGTTGGTCATAAGTCCCCATTATCTGAAAGATTTGATGTGGATTTGAGTTGGGATACAGCTTTGATCAATGCTACTTAACTGCATCATTACTTGATGGCTTATTTGCACATGGTACAATGGAGATCGAATTATGATGAAAAGCAGTTATAAACGTGGGTCCTGATTGAGGCACCACACGGAGAAACAAAGCTTCAGCTCTGGATGCTGTGTTATTAGATGTACTTTAGTATAGCACTGAGTCCAGCTGTAACAGTGCAGCTATGATTGTGTCAGGGCTTGGAACCAGACAGACTGCACAGTGCTAGGCAAGAGGTTAGCTGCATAATACCTCCCACACCACTAAATCTACTTGGTTAATGACATAGTGACATTTTATTAGATTATTGCACATCACCATGGCACAAATGCTCTCTAAAATTGTGTCCCCTGATTTCTTGGCTTATTGTTTTCTTACAAGTCACTAGTTTTTGAGAACAGATTGTGCAGTATTATGCCTGGCTGACTTGTAAAATCCCATGGCATGTGAAGATATGAGCTTATTATTCTTGAATATTTTTGTTCAGGCTGTAATGAAACAGAAGTATTTTAAGTAGGCAGGAGACACAGGCACACTCCAGGATGGCCAGAAGTGGGGTATTCCCACAGGGTTGTGTGAGAGCTCAGTCCTTGTAGCTGCTCTGCCTCACATGAAGCAGAATCCCAAACTCAGGTGAGCATCCTTTTTCCTACAGTATGTCACCAACTATCTTAGCTTCAATTCTAATGCAGGATTCATTTCTTCCCTCTCTTCTCCTGTGGACTGGACAGCAGTGCCCCTCAAGAGGCTATCACTTATTGCTGTCTATGACACAGATAGCCAGTGCAGCAGAAGGATGCTGACACTCATTCCTCTACTGTTTAAATAAGCAAAAAGTGAGCCTGTGAATGTCCCAGTCCTAAAACTGCTTTTCTTTTCTTTCTTTTTTTTTTTTTTTTTTAGATCAGATTGTACTTTTATGCCTAAAGCATGTCAGATGCCTGGAACCATTTCTGTTTTCAGTCAGAACCTCTGTTAACATGACACAATCCCTTTAAAAATGCAGACACGCACTCAGCAAATTTGATAAGCTATGAGATGAATTTAGATGCACAAAGATGGTGAAGCAGACTAATCCTTCCTATGGAGGATAATGTTTAAACAAATTTATTTCACTCAATGAGACACCTGAGCAAGCTTATTTAATATAGTCTTTGCATTTAATTATCTCCACTGAAGGGGCACGTGCCGTATTTCAAAATATGATTATTTTCTTTCGTATTAATTATTTTAAGATCCTCAAAGGAAACCTGGAGAGAAATAAATAAGAAAAAAAAAGGGCTCTTAATTAACCTGAGCCACCAGAAGTCATCTTTTTGGAATAGGGAAGCTGGGATATGGGACTGGCAATAAATAGTACTTTAAAAATCAGATTCTTTATGTGAATAATGAAGAATAGCTGTTAAAGCCTGAAAAGAACTGTGTATGAATGAATTGTTGCTAGGCATTAATATCAGAGAGGCACACTTACACATTAAACTGTCTTGTGGAGAAAAGACAAAAATGGAAAAAATAATTCTCTGAAGAACTCAATATGATCAAAATCGTTGGCAGAAGTCAAGAAAGTGCAAAATTATGATATACCCAGAGAACAATACAGCCCAAAGGCAGCATCTCACTTGTTTTTTTTCTCTCCCTTTTTCTCCCTTGTACTTGCTAGAGGGAATACTGTATACAAAACCTGTTCTTCCCCTCACAACTGGAACTGTCACACAAACAGGACTTGGACGTGTTTTTTTCTAGATGGCAAATTACTGAACTATGGCAACTTATGCATGAGTAACTAGATCACCACTTTTTTGCAGCATCAGTACTACATGAAAGGACATTTGCAACATGGGTTTACACAGGATGAATGTAACTGTATGTATGTATTGTCTAAAAGTTGCTTTGGTTGACTAGGCATAAGCAAGAGAGGAATGGTGCCCATTTTAGGTAATTATTTAGTGTTGTACTTCTAGTCTTCTCTTGTTTCATCATTTAACATGTTAGTTTGCTCCTTTAAAGGCTAAATAGAGTCTTGCAAAGCATGTTACATGTGCTTTAACCTTTGTCAGATGCCCTACAACACCTCATGCTATCAGTAACAGCTTTGCCTTGTGTTCTACTCCCTCTGGGAACCGTATGTCCCACGCTGTAGGTGTGAAAAGGGATCAAAGCCAGTTTTTCAACAGAAGTATTTTTGCCTTTTATTCTATCAGGCAATCACACAAAGTTTAATTTCCAGTCAAAGTGAATGCACTTACCAGATCACACTACTGCTTCATCTAGACAACAAATTAAGCTGTTTTGTGCCACTCGCAAAGCTAATTCAAAGTCAACTCGCGCTGTTGAAGACAGACTTGTTTTTTCCTTAGTTTTTCAAAAGGTATGATCTGTGTAACTTTTTTGTGATGCTTTCTGTAGGTGCTTGTACTATCCTCTTATCACAGCTGGTCAATCAAACTCATCTGACAAGATTCCCTTGGGCTCAGTCTTGGCATTGAAAGTGTGTTCTTTCCTCTGAGAAACATTGTAGACTCCAGGAAATGCTTCTGAAAGGTAGGAAATAACGAGAGGGGAGGTGTTTTCTGATCATCTCCTTTTGTGTTCTTGCAACCAAGGATATTTTCACAATTGAGCTGAAGTATATGGCTATTTTCTTTGTCACAGAATTGTATTCAAGCCATTCCCAGAGATGGCACACTGGATGAGGCAGCAGCAGCAAACCCACATTCCTCCTCTTTTCCCACCAGCAAAACGGCAGTGAGTTCAGTACCTCAGTCCTATCTTTCAAATCACCTTTTGAATATTGTGACAAAATATTCAGATCTTGCAGCGATTTAAAGTGAATAGAAATCAGGGAGCGTGTAAGGGGGCAAAGAGGGAGGTTGGTTGGTTATGTGGCAAGAGCTGTGCCATCCGTGAGCGGGTGGCAGGGCGGGCAGGCAGCGGGGCCCGCTGTGAGGCTTCGTGCCAAGGCAGCCCCTTGACCTCCGCACAGGTCACCCTGGTAAATGGCTGTCCAGGGGCTGCTCCCCCGCCCGCGGCGGGCTCGGGGCCCGCAAAGCTCCCGGGC
>NW_009941922.1:14836-18207 GCF_000696875.1 Nestor notabilis | reverse complement strand
AATGGCTGCTGTAGCTGAACCCAGGACACATCTTCATATACTCTATCATCTATACACCTGCAATGTGTAGGCAATATTGCCTAGGAATACTGATATTTTCTAACAAAGTGACTTAGAAAAGAATGGTGTAGGCAAACCAAGCTTTTTCAGTACCAAATTAATTCTCTTATATCCAAGCCTCTAAAAGCCTTGACTCTGATATTCCAGAGATGCCTGGATTTCTTTTTTAGCTAATTTATTTCACATACTCTAGGCTGTATTTGAAATAAAGAAATCTGAATGGCCATAGTCTGTATCATACTAAAATGTATCACAGTGTGTTACAGGTTAACTGAAGCCAAAATGACTAGACAAATTTTGCTTTTAGGAGACTACAGAAATGTGGAATTTTTCTTTTTGGTCAGTTTGCCTCTTTATCTTAACTTACACTGCATTAAGTGGCTCCACAATGCTCTCTGAACATCAGTGTAAACTTTTACGTGAGGGCCTGTTTACAATCCTTATTTAATAGATAGCTAGATTTTTTTATTGGCTTAGTAGATGTGGAAACTCACTGAACTTTTTAATGCTTTCAGGAACTCAGAAGAGAAAAATTTCATTGTGAATTTTGACTTTATTAACAAAGAGATATTTAGAATAAGGTTTTCAGCTATGCATTCTGTATTACATTGCTTGATTTCTACAAGATCATTATTAAAGTTTTTAGAATTAGTTCTTTAAATGTATCAAATATTCATTCTACTAAAAGAATATTATTTCCCCCCTATTTTCATGTGAATTCAATTGTTGCAAAAAGTATTTGTTTGTTTGACTGTTGGGAGGTAACAGACTTTTTTCCAATAGACAAGAAGAACCATATGAGTAGCTGAAACACCCCATTCTTAATACTCTTTTCTAGCTCTACTGTAGCCTATACAGGACAACATTTGTGTCTTCCTTCCACTTCCAGGGTAATAAATAGACTTGCACAGACATCATGGAAACAGAATTTGGCCACCAGATCTTCATGACCAATAAATGTGAAAGACAAAACCTTCAGTATGACAATATTCATCAGACAACAAATTGCATTTGTAACCTTAAGAGTCACGAAAAAGAAAAACCAATTACAATTACTAAAGAACTAAACTAAAGGAACAACAACCCCTTCTTCCCCAAATATTCTTCTGCTTACATATTGAAGACATTTGATCTGCAACCTTTGGAATATATTGAAAAAACCCATATGCTTCTAGTAGCTTTTTTTACATCTTCACAGAATTAATCTCCCTTAGTGCACAGAGCTACTGATTACTTCTGACACTAATGTCCTCTAGAACCTGAGAAGACATGCAAACAAATACAGACTCAGTCTTTCCTGCAGCAATGTCACATAAAATGCTGGAGAGTTATAAAAAGAATTGAACAACCCCAGAGGTACATTCACACTGCATTGACAGCCAAAAAGATGCCTTTCAAGGACTCTCCTGTTACAACAAGTTAGGAGGGGGAACAGCTTACATTTTTCACTCACACTATGGTTGGACACATATGATAATGTATCTTATTCCAGTGTTTATGAAAACCTGTAACACACCAAAGGTATCTTACAGCTTTGGTTGTGTTAACAGGCACCTACAAACTTCTAGTGTAAGCTATAGATAATAACCTCAGTGAGTTAGATGACTTACTTCAAAAATTAAGTTCTTTATATGTAATAAATATAATTCCTTAATACTGATGAACCTTAATACTGAGATGGAAAAAATATTTAGTCGGGGAAAATGCATTATATTGATATGAGAACAATCTTCTAAACTTAGCTCCTCAAAAAGGATGTAATTTCCAATAGCTGATCAAATCAAATCTATTTCAAGGCATATTAGTCAGCTTTCTTGGAAGACTATAATTACTGAGCCATTTGTTGGGTCATCATTTTCATATGCAAGATCTGATTCTAAATAGTCTGTATTTCTTACATTTACTTTTTTCATGCTAGGGAACACAAAATGAAACAAAGCAGTGTAAGTGAAATAAAAGGCTCACTAAAGTTTCAGCTTATTATTTTCAGTCTCAAGAGACAAAAAACCACAGAGGGTGTCATTTCCAAATGGCTATGTGTGCATCTATTTAGGAGGAAGGACATGAATTCACAGGGTGGCAGTGTCAGCCAATAAAACATAACAAGAAACCCTATTTATCTTCTTCCAGTTCAACCGCAGTCCCAAATTCTGTGAACCATTCACTTCATTGCAGAACAGCAATCTGATATCAAAGCCACTGCAGGTTAAAGGTTGGTAATTAGCTCTGAGGTGAGCATAAAGAAGACCATGCAAGTTGTATAAGGAGAGTTATCGTCAATAAAGGGCAAATGTGAATTTGTTTAAGCTCTATCACCTCAGAGCAGTCAGTCTGAACTTTCTTCATTTGTGCTGTTGTCTTTGATAAATCTAGTGAGGAAGCCTGATGGCCTCATACCAAGTAACTGGGCTGAAGCTGTCCACTAAAGACAGCACAAATAAAAAGAGAAAGCGAAGTAAAAAATCTAAATAAAGAACGATGAGTTCCTCAGTTATACGTTGAAAAATATTGCTTGGAACTAATCAAAAATTGAATGCTCAGAGTTAAAACCCTGCTAGGCCATATTATCCTTGTCAATTTATTATTAAGAGCACAGCACCAAGGAAAGGCAAGCACATATCTACTAGTAAATATTATAAAAGATTAGAAGACTTGGCTGTTATCATTTTAACTTGTAAATTTATAGGGAAATGTGATATTGGTTGTACATTTCACAAACTGCTAGGCCCATATCAGTGAAAATCATTCTTAACCTAGGGTGGATCAGCAGCTTTTGCCTGTGGTCAGTTCCATAGTCCTTGAAGTTCCTCTGCTGAGCATGCAGGAAAAAGCTACAAGCTGAAGAGCTCACACCTAAGTCTACCAAGGTCACATCTTCTTAACTGTCAACAAATGCTCTCCCCTGATCATGCCTGAGAAACATTTGACCTTGCTAGCACAGGTCAACATCCCCTCAGAGAATGCGTTCTCAACAGAGCCTGTTCCCAGGTAGAACTTTGCACGCAGAAATATCATTTTGGGAAGAAGAAGAAAGGTTAAGAATGTAGACAAGACGAGCCATGTTACTGTACTCGGGGCCAGGAAACACTTTCTAGAAGAAGTTCAACAGGTGTCTTAAAATCTAGTGATTAAATTTTCTTCTGGAAGATAAATTTTAGCCCCTTTGGACTAAAATATTGCCCCCTTTTGTTTGGCAATTATTGCAATGACAGTGACAATAACTAAGGTAAGAGAATATCACCACCATCTACAGTTGGAGAGATTAACTTGTTTCTGGCTATAAATCGTTCGATCTCTACACCAGAAGTAGA
>NW_009941922.1:2978-14805 GCF_000696875.1 Nestor notabilis | reverse complement strand
TTCCCTACAATTGCAAATTTCTCAGCTCTGGGGCACAAGGAAAAGGTGGGTAGGATCCTAGTCACATCCCCTAAAATAGATTCAAAAGGTTATGAGGCATGTTGCTCAAAGTTGAAGTTTAATATCAGTATATACAGGGGCAATTAATTCTCTCTATGTATTATACTGATAGTGGAGGCATATTTCTACCCTTGATCTCCAAAAAATACCTAAGAGAGAGAGTAGACCTGAGTGCCTCTTTGCTGAGAATCTAGCCAAAATATTGCACATGCATTGGATCTTTACTGAATATGGTTAGCTTTGAATTTGGTTGTGTAGGAATTCACTCATTCAAATTCAGTTATTATGCAAGCAGTATAATTCTTTTGTAAACAAGGTGCAAAATCTATAGATATAACAGGGGGAAAGAATAATACATTTTGAGGTTTTAATTAATATTAGTCTTATCTTAGAGAGTAGAACGCTTGTACAAAGTGTTCGACACTGTCCCACACTGTCTAAACTGGAGAGACACCAATTTGATGGATGGACCACTCAGTGGATAAAGAACTGGCTGGATGGCTGCATGCAAAGAGTTGTGCTCAAGGGCTCAATGTCTGGTTGGAAAACAGTAATGACTGGTGTCCCTCAGGGATCGGTGTTGGGACCTGACTTGTTCAACATCTTTGTGGGTGACATGGACAGTGGGATTGAGTGCACCCTCAGCAAATTTGCCGACGACACCAAGCTGTGTGGCTTGGTTGATATGTTGGAGGGAAGGGATGCCATCCAGAGGGACCTTGACACGCTTGTGAGGTGGGCTGATGCCAACCTCATAAAGTTTAACCAAGACAAGTGCAAGATCCTACACCTGGGTCGGCACAACCCCAGGCACAGCTACAGGCTGGGAGGAGAAGAGATTCAGATCAGCCCTGCGGAGAAGGACTTGGGGGTGGTGGTTGATGAGAAGCTTAACATGAGCCGGCCTCAGCATGTGCTTCCAGCCCAGAAACCAACCGTATCCTGGGCTGCATCAAAAGAAGCATGACCAGCAGGTCAAAGGAGGTGATCCTGCCCCTCTATTCTGCTCTCGTGAGACCTCACTTGGAGTATTGTGTCCAGTTCTGGTATCCTCAACATAAAAAGGACATGGAGCTGTTGGAGCAAGTCCAGAGGAGGGCCACGAGGATGATAAGAGGGCTCGAGCACCTCCCGTATGAAGACAGGCTGAGAAAGTTGGGGCTGTTCAGCCTGGAGAAGAGAAGGCTGTGTGGAGACCTCATAGCAGCCTTCCAGTATCTGAAGGGGGCCTACAAGGATGCTGGGGAGGGACTCTTCATTAGGGACTGTACTGGTAGGACAAGGGGGAATGGCTTTAAACTTAAACAGGGGAACTGGAGGTTAGATATAAGGAAGAAGTTCTTCACAGTGAGGATGGTGAGGCACTGGAATAGGTTGCCCAAGGAAGTTGTGAATGCTCCATCCCTGGAGGTGTTCAAGGCCATGCTGGACAGAGCCTTGGGTGACATAGTTTAGTGTGTGGTGCCCCTGCTCATGGCAGGGGGGTTGGATCTAGATGATCTTAAGGTCCTTTCCAACCCTAACTATTCTATGATTCTATGTGGAACAATTAAACTGAAAGACACATATTTTTCTTAGGTTCTTTGGGCTTTAAGTAATTACTTTGCAGCTTCAGATTTCTGCCATCTTGTATGGATTTCCAAATAGTACTGATCGAATTATTTAGTCTGGTAAGTGCTAGGAAGGAAAATAAATGGGAAAATATAGTCATCACTTTAAAGAAAAGTACTTACAGAGCATTTTTGGAAATAATTATGAAAATCTGAATATTCAATAGAAAGGTTACTGCTTGTACATGTGAAGAAATGCTACTGAGGCATCATGAATGCTTGTGTTTATCCTTAGTAATCTAAGGAAAGGCTTTACTCCGTCGACTTTTACTGAACTCCTCTCTAATGTGGCACTGCACCACACATCAAGTTTTTATCTCTTCAATTCATAATATAGAAGTCCAATTATAGTAGAGGATAATAGGCTTATTTTATTTCCGATTAAGATTACTGACGTGTTCGCACCCACCAAGATTTCTACCATGCTTTTAGTTTATCATTGCTTACTTTAATGCACCTAGTTTAATCACAGTAGCACCAGGAATCAGATCATTATAACCAGAGCCGTACTGAACTAATTTAGTCTTCTTGGGGAAAGAGGAGGAAGAGACGAGAGAAAGTATGAGAGAACATTCTAGATTCTGAGTACTTGGGCTTTTCTTTTTACATTACTTACCATCATCTACTTTATTTCAAAACTTCAAAGCAATCAGGCTGACGTACCAGCTTGAGTACCCTGAATCCAAAAAAAAAATGTTAACTCTCCATCCAAAGCCATACAACATTGATTTAGATATTTCAAAGACAAAGAGATGAGTTGATGTAGCACTAAATAACAAGAAGAACGTAAAGTTAGCACCTTTTTAAATCTCAGCTCAAGACTAAAGTTTGTTAAAATTCCTTAGAATGGTCATATTTTATTTCATACTTTGCACGTTTCAAAAGCAGCATAGAAGTTTTCCAAGGTCTGTGTATTTCTGTGTAAGAGAGACCCAGATCCAGGGAATGTGGAAAATCAGGACTGAGGTGTACTGACAAAGCTGCTTCAAGATTATAGGAAAGTTATTTTATAAACTCATCCAAGCCAAGATCAAAATGCTGTGTTGAAAAAGTAGCAAACTACAGATAAGAAATACTACTGCTTGTGATATACAGGAAAGGTGAAGAAGTGTGAGTCCTGACATTGCAGACACATGAAGGGTTAGGACTGCAGTGAATCACAGTAACAGCTGAAGGAACCTTTCTCACAATCTTCTGCTACAAAGGCATTTACAAGAGCAAAATGTCACAGCTGAAATATACCATTTTAGGAGTGAATGTTATTTATGGCTAAAAAATTTGCTGCTTGTTCAATTAGGTTCAAATCTTTCACTCAAGGAAACAGAGGACATGGTCTTGTTTTCTTGGTAAGTGTTATTTTGCACTGTATAGTAGAGATTTACACATACTTGCAGCAATGTAGCTCATCAAGGAAAGTTCCTAAAGCTAGTAAATATATTTATTTTTGTCACCAGAAAGAAATATCATCACTGTCACATGCAGGTAGTTTTCTAAGTGTGTACTTCTAAACTTAAGTTGACATCAATATTCTAGTCACTTGGCCAGGTTCCTTATGAAGCAGTTACTCAGCAAGAACTTCAATGAGTAGAAAAGTAAAAAGCCCCAAAAGTCATTTTCCAAAGTGAATGTTTTAGGATGTGAATGTGAATACCTGCTGCCCTATAAGTTGCTGTTTATTGTCATGAAAAACACCTTAGCTATCTAGAGTGTTCTAGGGAAGTCCCAGGCAAGAAGGACAGAGCAGGGAAGTGCTACTATACTGACACTTGATTCTATCTGTAGCTCCTTCAAACTGCAGCCAGCATAAACAAAATACAGTAAAAATAGCCACTGAAGAACAGAAAAGATCATTGTAAAAGATCGTCCAAGTAAATGGATGTAGATCTCCAGCAGCAGTTAAACTGTAAGACCTTAATATCAACACCAGCTTTACATATCTGCATTTCACAGAAACATAGAATGGTTTGGGTTGGAAGTGACCTTAAAGAAACCACCTTCCACTGGACCAGGTTGTTCTAAGCCCCGTCCTGCCTGGCCTTGAACACTGCCAGGGATGGAGCAGCCACAGCTTCTCTGGGCAACCTGTGCCAGCACCTTACCCTCACATGGTAGAATTTTTTCCTTATATGTAATCTAAATATCCCCTCTGTAAGTTTAAAGCCACTCCCTCTTGTCCTGACATACAGGCCCTTATAAAAAGTTGCTCTCCAGATAGGCCCCTTTAGGTATTGGAAGGCTACTAGCAAAGAAAGAAAGAAAGTGAAGGATCAGTGTGCATCAGGATATGTCTCAAAGGCACAGAAATAAAATTTCAGGAAATGTTTCAAGCAAATAACAAAATATAATGTTAGAGAGGAGTCAAACACAGCAAAAACTAAGGCATGCCACACAGTGTAGAAATGTCTAGCCTTAAATAGTTTCACAAGCCAGAGATAAAGCAACTTGTACAACACTGCACCTCATGTCAGCAAATAAGATACAAGTGCACATAAGTAATTTCTTACAGGCTTTGTGGCACTAGCTGCTTGCTACTTAGTGCCTAAGTACAGCTTGTTGCTGTACTTAGGCAATGAGACTTTTCCTATCAAGCTCAGTCAGCCTTCATTACTTATGGTAATGAGTCAGTTCTTTCATTCATATCTTCTTCATTTCAAATGCTACGGTATAGGAACTGATATGCTTCTTTCTGTAAAGCAACTGTAATTTTCATCTCAACTTGAAATATTTTCTCTTGTTCATCTGAAATAGATGAAATTAATATTTTCTTGCAGATACTCTACAAATAATGGTTTGTTTACAGGTAAAAAGTATTGTAGGAATACTGCCACACAAATCTGTCACATCTACAAATAGTTAGCGAAATACCAGCCATCCATATCAGTCCTCAGATTATTTGTGTATAGATTTTGGAAGATTCCAGGGAACCCTACGCTAGATATGTAACTGAACACTTTCAGATATTTTGTAAAAATATACCCACCTTTTTTATCCAAGTTAGGAGAGATTTCTTTTAACCTCCTTTCCTACAAGGAAGGTGCAGCCATCATGGACTTTTGTATCTTATAGTATCTTCCTGCACTCCAAGACCACCATTATCCTTACAAAGGACTTGAGACTTGAAGCCTTTCAGAGATACTGTGGAAAACAAAATCCTACCCAAATACCATAGGAAAAAGCTGTTCTGGAGAAAAAAAAAAAAAATGTGGGATAGGAAAAGTCCTGTCAGCCCTGCTTCTAGCCCTCAGTGACTCCTCACCCTTTCCAAGAGAGTGAGTACTTACAAACTGCTCTGACACCTTCTCATTGGTCTACCTTGTCTGATAAGCAAGTAAAAGATTCCTCAGGTATGTGACCAGACTTTAAAAAAAAACAAAAAAAGATGACTCAAGAGGTGTAACGCCATCTTTAATAGAAAAACATGGAGAATGTAGGAGCACGGGAGGTGACTGGAAGCTGGGACAACTTAATACTTAGCTGGATGCCCAGGCACAGAGCCCACTATGGATACTTCTGATCTAAAAGGTTTTCAAGTGGAAAATTCTTACAACAGTCAATATGAAAATATCAGCTTGTCATCTCTACCATAGTCTATATACTCAAGTGAAAAATCATATATATTGCCCCACAATCGTTTCTGGAGAATATTATCCCCAAATGTATTTTTTGTTTTTCTTTTCTATCTATGTAGTTTTATAGCATGATATATTACTGGGTTCATCAGAAATATTTCAAATAATTACCAAAGTAATTTTCTTATTGTAGTTAGTCTGCTACCCCTGGGTTGCACGTGAAATATATTTACTCTTTCTACTTGTATTCATATGATATAGTTGATATCTGATATAATTTGTTTTTCATTAAGTACCTTACCAAAAATATTTAAACTTTACTTTCCTTGTTCTTTATATTTTTATTGCCAAAATTGCTCTTGGAATACAAAGTAGAAAAATTGAGTGGCTTGTGACCAAAAATTATAAACAAGTAGCAGGCTTTGTTGAAAAGAACAGCAGTTGTCGAATTCATGGTATATTGGTGCCAAACTGTGAAAGAATTGTTGCGTTGCTGGAGCAATTCAAGGACTCCAGGGTAGGAAGAGAAAAAGCAAAATGCTATGGAGTCTAAAAAAGAAAAAAACAAAACAGATTTGGGGGAAATCAGAAAGCAAGTTACATTTGGAATTTATCTTACGCAGCTGGAAGAGGCTAAGGAAGAACCTGTCTAAGAAGCCTAAAGAATTTCCATAGCCCCATTTATAGACCATTAAAAGTTCAATTTACCTCAGACAATGGGTTTTTTTTAATTGGAAATCGGAAAAAGGCACCGATGTTTTAAATTTATCACATTGTTTTGCACTCATCAAAAGTGGTATTACATTTCCTGAGTTCTCTGCATGATATGAATGCCACCATTTTCACAGACTACTTTTTAGAAGCATACATGTATTCCTGGTTCATACCTGAAGATATATAAAAGATATGAGGATGCATGAAATGAAATGTAAACACAAAGCTAGATTTCATGTAAGTCTAGGTCTAGCCCCAAAATCTGTTAACAGAGTGGTCATCCACCATTCTATACATTCAAATCTGTATCTAATGCTTATGGTATGAATCAGGCTTTATAACATATAAGCTGTATTAAAGCACAAAGACTTTCAACAGTACTGCCCAAAACAAAAAGTTAGTCAAATTTGCTCTTTTAAAGGACAGTTCTGCTGAGGTTTCAACAAGTAATAAACTGTGCTGACCAGACCGGCCATAATGGAAGATGTAAAAACTTTCTGACCTCTCATCAATCCACCGTGAATTATCTGATTTACTGTTCTCAGTCTGTTGTAGTTCATAAATGATACAATCAGCAGTTTCTAAACTCAGTTCTAATAAGTCACCAGTGCTTGTAGCAAATTTTGTGTCAGGCTTTACAGAATTTTGTGACATTCAGTAGTTTTATTATTTATCATTAGTATTCATTTAGTAATAGTATTATTTATCCCACCTTATCAGTCAGGAGATATTGTTTGAGCCAATTATAGGAGCTCAAATGCAGTTCATAGTTTTATATACAGTTCTATGTATGAGTGAATGCCTTTCTGCCACAACATCGATCTTAAAGGCCTGTGTTTAGCTGTTGTCTAGAAGCACCCACAATACTCCAGCCTTTAACTTCCCATCAATGAGGTTCACAGACACTGAGACCTATACCCATCCTGGAATGGCCAAAGGAGCCAGGAGACTGGAACATGATCATCTGGCAAAATGTTTTCTAAGAATGCTTTCTCATGCACTTTTTAGCCTGGGTAGCACTTTCCCAAACAAGTAGTCATCAAGCTCTTCTGATGCCTCCTACTGAAACTGTTCCAAGGATGAATGGGGTGATTAAAATTACACTGTCAAACTGAGACCCGGCTAATGAGAGCTGATGAATGTATGGGCTTGCACCTGAGGAACAGGGAACTCTCATGAGAGTGCAAAGTTCTTACTTTGATCAATATTTCTTACAAAATAGTTTGATAGCTATTTGAGAAAGGTGGTAATTTGTTTACTGTTGAGACCAATATACTAACAAATAGGCCAGGGAAAACAGTAATACCAAAATCCAGATTCACAAGTACCATGCCTATACTGTGGGTCTTGGGAGTACATAAACACTAATACCACTTCCCTATTGTTAACATCTAACAGACTTTTTCATATTGCTTTATGTCTCTGTTGAAGGTTACCTGCCTTCAGCTGAGTGTCTGGCACTCTGCAGTTTCTCTCTTTCAGAAAGCAATCCACAGGTATTGTCTCCATGAAGCAGTAAAGATAGCTTTCTCCCATAGGAAACAGTAGCAATGTTGCAAGAATACTATTTTCATCCAAATAGAAAATAAAATACAACTTAGATAAAATTAAAATTTTCTTTTTTTTACCCATTAAATTGCTGAAAATACTTTGAAGCCATTTATAGTATTATTTTCTATTGACCCAAATCCATAGGCTCATGTCACAAAAGTGATCACAGACTGAAAAATACATTAAAACCAGGGGTTTTTGGCTTGTTTTTTTTGCTATTGTTTACATTTTTATCTCATACTATAACTGTTAGTACCATAAATACATTTTCTTCACACCAATAATGGTAGATTTTTCAAAGGGGCCATTTGAGAATTAGGAGGTGTTAAAAATGTTCAGAAATTATACACAGTGATAATAATACTTCTAGGTAGAATAACAAACAAGCAGCTTGCTCCTGTAATGTATTTCTACTAAACCCAGATATTTGAAGGATTCCTTTGACATCTGTTGAAATCAGTATGCATTGGCAAAGTTAGCATGATGAAAGAATACTCAAATGGTCTAAGATTATACTTAATTTGCTTTTTACTTTACTAAAACACTTAAAAGAATAATTTTTGCGCACAAATGCATGTTTACCTGAGCAAACTAGAAAGCAGTTCTTTACACCATCAACCTTGACTATAGTAATGTCTGGCAAATGGTCACATATCCTTATCTCTGTGGAAAATAGGAAATTAAAGTTGTAGAATTGTCTTGAAAAGACTGAAAAAAATTATGAGCACTTAAAATTATTTTTTATTTGAAGTTTTTTCTCATTTTAAATTTACAGGATTAAGCTGTGGTACCCATTGTTAATGTTTTTAAGAAAGTCATGTTATCCTGAATTATAATAGCCAACTCTTAAAAATTTAGATAGAATATTAAACTTCAGGATAATCTCTGATTTAGCAAATCTCCAGCTACTAGAAACAAAGACCAGAATAGATGTGGATGTTTTACAGCTTAATCTGAAACATTAGATATTGGACATCATCGGATTTTTTTGACATTACACACACGCATGCATTCACACAAATAGACCTTGGTTCAGCTCAGAGGGGGAAAAAATAAATCTTTGTTGCTTTTTACCTGGAATGAAAAAGGTTTTTTACATTCACTTTAAATAATATTGAAATAGAATTTGAGACTATACACAAGCAAAATAAGCATAGAATGACAAGGACTATTATATAAAATATATTTTTTATTTTCTCTAGCTCTATTTTTCCCAGTATTTTGTGAGAAATATATGCTTACTGCAAACACAGAAATTGAAAACAGGTACATTTAAAATATTAGGAACTTCAAATAGATTTTGGAAAGAAAAAGCTATTAAAAAGTAGTGATACCACATTGCTGAAACAAGAGAGATGGACTCAGGCTTGACTCTTTTTAATTAGTTACTTTCTGATTCAGTGCAATCTAGTGGGATTCTTTTTAAAGTTGTAACTAAAGATGTATCATCTTGTTACAGACTTGCTTACAAATAATCACCTACTCTGTCTTCTGATAAGAAATACACTCATTAAAAGTCATTAAAATTTTGACTTAGCTCTCTATAATAAACAATGATTATTGACAGTTTATTGACAGGGACCGTGAGAATGCAGACCTTAGGCCCACTGTAGGAGAGGATCAGGTTCGAGATGATCTTAAGAATCTGAATGTATGCAAGTCCATTGGACCTGATGAAATCCATCCACGGGCCCACGCTGATGTCTAACAGAGGCAAGAAGCAGCTTTCATTTTATATTTCCCTCTATGAATAATATTATCCATCAATTAATGTCACAGAACATTAAGCATGTTTGGAATGAGTTAAAGCATTCACACACATGCACATACACACCTATATGCTGGGACAGGGGAAAGTGTAATTTAGATAGGTTTAGGAGGTTAAAAAGGAACAAATTGGAATTTTATCCCTTTACAAGTTGCAAAGATGAGATAATTTCTACTGGGCAAGAAGATACCTTTAAAATGACATATACAATGGCACTGTGTAGTAGACACCAAAGGGGACAGAAGTAATGAATACACCAACATCTCCAAATTCACTGAAATTAAATAAAATTTAAGTGTAGGTAACGTATGGTATGTGTTAGAATCACACCGAGGTACCAAACGAGTAGAGAGCAATGAAGAGAAAATCATGCTTGAAGCTATCTACTGTGCATTACCTTGTGTATTGTAAGGTCACTGCTCTAGCAAATAATCAGAAAAATATTTTTTTGATTACCGGAGTGGCAGTAAAAGAAAAGACATTGTGATTTTCTTACTTTTAAGGCACTACTTATAGGCAAAGCAAAGATTAGTAAAACACAGTGAATAGATACTTCCTTGCTCAGAAACAGCAGATAGCCCGAAGTGAAATGTTGCTGCATCAGTGCTATAATTTCCTTCAAGAATTTTATTTCCTCTCCTTCAACTGTGGAAATTGTTCATCTTGTTTGTCACAGAAATTCAGTGAGTTCAGTGCTTGGCCTTGGAGAGTGATTGGAACTACAAGGATTAGTGCAAATGGAAATTCTTGTAGTTACACCTGAAATACAGAAAAATATTTCCTTGGCTTTTCCTTATCCATGGTACCTTCAAATCAGATACCTTTCCCTTGAGGTAAAAATTAATATTTTCAATGAATAATGCCTATAATTCCATTAAAATAATAATATTTTTTTTATACCACCTCTCCTTTATGTGTGTGGGGGAAAAAAAAAAAACTTCAGAAGGGTGTAACTAGTATAAAATCAATGAACTATAAAGCTGGATTTGTTTTTGTAGTTTATCACTGAATATGACAACACAGGTTCACAGTCTATTCTTTATTTTGCAGGCATAAAGTCCTTGGCAATCAACAAGAAATTATTAGAGACTGCTCAACTCTTTTAAGCAATACACCAGTTTTTAAAACTAAACTAGATTCAGTATTCAGTAAATGTTAAAAGCAATTATTTGGGGGTTTTTAATTACTAAAACTTACTAAAACACCACAGCTTTCTAATGAAATAATTCAATTGCTGTACAAGACTCCATCATTGTGCAAATAATTCAATCACTGTACAAGACTGTACATTACCATTTCAGGGCAAATCATACCTAATCCTTTGGCTAACTAATATTATTCCAATTTTTAGTTAATTGAAGTAGTCATTCTAATGTGTGTTCTGCCCTACTAGTAGCATAAATAATGACATTTTCAAAAGTCATCTTAATAGAATAGTAAAATTTGAAAAGGGAAGAAGCAGGGAATGTACTTCAACTACACATGGTAAAAGAAATGAAGCAAAAGTGAGGAAGGACCTCTCCAACCAGGGCTATTACTCAGCTCGTTTTTCAAGAATTTGAACTTAAGGTGAAGATTTTCCAGAAGAAAAAAAAAAAAAAGGAAAAGCATATACCAAAAAAGTGCTTTTGCCTAACAATGATAATGTAAATTTATGAAAACTAGAACATTTTTAAATCAGGAATAAAAGGAAGATCAGTTGAGCTGAACTTCAATCTAGATCTGAGTAAATTCATACTACTAAAATTTTGATTACTTAATGCCATTTAACAAAAAAAATTTGTACATTATTAATTTTTCACTGATCTAAGATGTATTGAAATTGAGTAAATGACTGAAACACGTTTTCCTCTTGACTATGCTTGAAGTCCTCAAATATGACTGCAAAAAATATGAATATTTCAAAATGGTGTAAATTAAGATCAGCTTTAGAGAAATCAATGTCAGGATCACCATTTAGAGAAGTCATCATCAAATTTACAAAGTTGTTATTAAGAGTTGAATCCTTCACATTTGCTACCATCATTCACATTCAATGTTTTGATGTTATTTACATGCAGGTGCTAGGAAGATATTAATTACCCTTTTTATATTATTATATATATTATTACCTTTGCTGAGAGTTCCAGGTGAGTATTATGGACAGTATATGGTTGAATTAAAATTCGTTATAATGAGGTGGAAATCTTTAAGCCACTGAAAAGTTTAATGACATCTGCCATTTATCATCAAAATACATGACACAATTAAGCTCAATCGTATTATTTTCCAGCTATATACACAGCTTTCATAGTCTTTGTGACTTTTGAGTAAATCTTTACTGTTCTGTGATGCTACAAGCAATTTGGTACAAATGTTTGTGGAAAAAACCATATTCACAAGAAAGGTTCTGTAAAGTTCTGTGAAGTTCAAGACTGACCTTTAAAGTATGAAGACAGAAAACTGAAGGTGTGTGTGGAGTCCTTTACCTCAGGGTCCTTCTTTGACAAGTGACCTCCTTATGGGTTCTAGTTCATAAATAACATTAGTTCTATATTTAAAGCAGCTATATTGTT
>NW_009941922.1:1047-2947 GCF_000696875.1 Nestor notabilis | reverse complement strand
CCCTTTCCAAAGTTGTGAAAGCCTTATTCTGACCTCCTTATGGGCTAAATTCAATTCTAGCCAGTATATCTCCATTTATCTTAGTGCTGAAATTGTCCTTCAGCTTAAACAGCTGTCTTAATATCTGATGTTCATCTTCTGAGACATTCATATGAGCAATCATCTCCCCTCTCAGCCTTAGTTTTATTAGGTTAAACATCATGCTCTTCTAGTCCATAAAACAGGCTCTCTGCTCTCTTTACCCTTTTATTTGCTCTTTACCTGCTCTTCTTTTATTTTAGCAGTCATAGCACTTGCTCTGGGCAAGCTCTCTTTGGTGATTTGTACAGTGATACCAATACTTCTCTGGTGGTTCTGAAAGTACTTTGCCTGCTGTAGTCTGAAATCATACGTGATTTTTTGATAGCTGCTTCACTTTGACAGGTTACAGTCTTTTCTAACTGCATTCCCCCATGTTGGAATACACTTTGTGGAACAAACCTAATCTGACAATGATTGAAAAGTAATAGGTCTGAAGCTGTATTAGCATCTGTTCAAAAGCTTACATAATATATGAAACCATTCAGTAGTTTTTTTCAGTGGTACATTTCAACAATGTACCTTAGAAAGACAAGCACATACTCCAAAAAAGCATGTCATCCAGAAAATACATGCTACTCTTGGGACAGCTTTAATATTGTCCTGTCATAGGGATTAATGGGCAAACAAGAATGACTTCAATGAACTACATAGGAAAAATGTCTGTTTCTTCTCCACAGCACAAGCCCCAGTGAAACTTTGACGGTAAATAACCATTACTTAAAGCGTCTGCTGCATGTACTGCAGAAATACTTGTATGACCTTCTTTGAATTGATTAAAGACACCACTGACCCAAACAGCTCAGGATCTATACTCTTTTGCCTTACATTTGCAGAATTAAACAGACCCTCCTAGGGACCCATAAGGCAGGAAAGCCAGGAGACAGTCTTCCCCTTACAAAGCATTTACTTAATTTGAATCTGGGGTAAAAGTAAGGTTAATTATCACTATGCCAGCATTTTGTTTATGTGTAGCTGCACAAACGTATTGTGGTGCTTAATTGCACTATACCTAATTTATTAAAAGGTTATATAATAGAGGAACATAAGAGTTTTCTTTTCCGTAGATTGTTTCCTATCTCAGGAGAGACTGTCTTATGTATATATTCTTATATACATGGGGTTTGTGTGTATACTTACAGTGTATGTGTATATATATATTTATACACACACAGAAGTTTGTATTCACTATGTAGAGGAATTCACCGTAAGCTTTTTTTTTTTTTAGCTTATTTCTGGTCTTTGTCTAGTCACTGACTTACTCTTGGTTTGTCTGTCTGTCTGTAAGACTGCATAGTAACAACTTAGAAGCCACTTCAGATCTATTTTAGAATCTATGTGTTACCACCTATAAAACTCAGTGCTTTCATTTGGGGACATGCTTTTGGGGGAGAAAAGATTTACAAAATTCGACTGATGTATCTACTGTAAAAAAACCATAATAGACTAGTGAATTCAGCCTCCTAGTTTTAATACCTGTTAGGCACAACCTTTCAAAAATGCCAGAATACACAATGCAAAATGTTAAGCAATCTCCTGCCACATGAAGCTTGAGTACAGGGAAGCCAATAAACTGATTATTAGTGGGCTCAAGCAGCTAAAGGCAAGAATATTATTGATAGTGTTAGCAAGACCTGAGTACTTCAAGCCACTGAGTTAATACAGAACAGGTTCACAGACTTCCAATTATATTGCAAATTATCACTGTTGGTATCCCTGTGATAACTCTCAAGACTGACTGAATGACGCATTTTCATAGAATCGTAGAATAGTTAGGGTTGGAAAGGACCTTAAGATCATCTAGTTCCAACCCCCCTGCCAT
>NW_009941922.1:343-1016 GCF_000696875.1 Nestor notabilis | reverse complement strand
CATGAGCAGGGGCACCACACACTAAACCATGTCACCCAAGGCTCTGTCCAGCCTGGCCTTGAACACCTCCAGGGATGGAGCATTCACAGCTTCCTTGGGCAACCTATTCCAGTGCCTCACCACCCTCACTGTGAAGAACTTCTTCCTTATATCTAACCTCAAGTTCCCCTGTATAAGTTTAAAGCCATTACGCCTTGTCCTACCATTAGAATCCCTATCTATACTGTTAGAGTCCCTATTTTATCCAAGTCTTCTTTCTCTCCCAGACAGTCAGGGAAATGATGGTAAAACCTTGCGCTCAATACACTCTTGAGCCTGTAGCAGGTGATCCTTGAATATGAGCCAGAAGTCTTGGGCCCCCCTGCCCTCTAGGACTATATCCCATGGAACCTTACTAAGCAGGTTCCTGAAGAGGCCAAAGTCTGCTCTCTTGAAGTCCAGGGCAGTGAGCTTGCTGCACGCCTTTCTCACTGTCCTGAGGATCTCAAACTTGACCATCTCATGGTCGCTATAGCCAAGGCTGCCCTGGAGCATCACATTCCCAACCAGACCCTCCCTGTTGGTGAGTACGAAGTCAAGCATGGCACCTCTCCTTGTTGGTTCCTCTATTACTTGCAAGAGGAAGTTGTCTTCCACACAATCGAGGAACCTCCTGGATTGCTTGTGCCGGGCT
>NW_009941922.1:0-293 GCF_000696875.1 Nestor notabilis | reverse complement strand
CCTGCAAACGTGAGGCTGCTCCTATCTGTCTGTAGAGCGCTTCATCCACAGATTCCTCCTGGTCAGGTGGCCTGTAACAGATCCCCACTGTAATGACTTCTTTGCCTCTGTCTTCACTAGCAAATGCTCAGACCATACCACCCAAAACTTGGAAGGCCAATGCAGGGACTGTGAGAATGAAGGCCTTAGGCCCACTGTAGGAGAGGATCAGGTTCAAGACCACCTTAAGAACCTGAACGTGCACAAGTCCATGGAACCTTAAGAAATCCATCCATGGGTCCTGAAGGATCTGG
>NW_009941921.1:25656-32307 GCF_000696875.1 Nestor notabilis | reverse complement strand
GGCTCCGCTCCTCCCAAGCTGCGCATCAGCGCGGCCCTCCGAGCTGCTGTGCTCTTGTCTGTATGATGAAGATAGCATTACAAATCCCCTTCACAGAGGAACCAGCGAGGGTTGGAGATGATGTACTCGGAAGCGCAGCCAGATCTCCCGTTGTTTCAATGTTTTTGTTTTTTTTTTAATGCCTGCTTGGATTCTTTCCTTCTTCCCTTCCTTCTCTCCTCCTTTCTTTTCCTCCCTTTATCCCTTTCCCCACCATCCTCTCTCTCTCTTTTTCCTTGCTACTAGACACTCATTTTGAGAGTGCTATCAATTCAAACACAGGAGGAAAAGGACCATCTCTTCCCCAGGTCTGTCTGGGGAAGAGATGTTTCAGTGTTTCCTTTTTTTCTCTTCAGGCCCTGCACCAGTTTCTTTGCCTCATACAGAGCCCTGCAGCCAGTTGCTCGCCGCTGGATTGTACACGGCTATGCCATGAGAGTGTCTCTCAGTGCAGCCACAAGCCTTAGGAACTTGGCAAAACTGATTGCACGGACAGAGCCATCCCACTTGTATCAACAAACAAGGTTAGTCTTCCCTTGGCCTTGATACAGGCAATAATGAGACCACATCTTCCAGGGCATGATTCAGAGTGGGAAGCTAATATGCTCTGAATGGCTCCCCAGGGACTTTCTTGCCACTTGATGATGCAGGGAACCTAATCTTCTACCCTAGGCAGTTAGGAGAGACAATGTAAGCATCTCCCTTGCATGCTGTAATGGTTGATATCAGCCAATCTGCCTGTGAGTAATTGCTGAGCATGCCAGAAGGCACTCACCTCCTGTTGGAGCATGTTTCCCCACCGTCTGGGGAAGCGGCTCAGCCAAAAAAGCCGCTGGCTGCCGTGCTCACATTATCACTACATGCAAGGAGAGTGCACTGCAGGAGCAGTGAGAAAAATCAGCCGAACGATGCATGGAGACCCTCAACAAACACTGAATCACAACAGCTACCAAGTTGAAATCCAGTTGCCCATAGGCCTGTGTCTGATGTTGCTGTGACAACAGACCAAGGTGTGGTACTGCTGTGACTGCAGCCACAAAGGCAGAAACACACTGGGGACAAGTAACACACTCAGGCGCTATCAGGACCCTTCAGCCCCTGGCTTCAATACTGTAGGCACACAGTTAGTGTGCACCATCCCCAGAGATACCCCTTAGTGCTTTCCCCTATGCTGGGGCTGCAGCTGTGGCCCCCCTGTCCCACCTCAAATCATGCATCTTCTGCCCCCCAATCCCACATAGCTTTTCCTTTGCTCACCAGTGATCCCAGGCATCTGGCTCACTTCCTGAAGGCAGAGCTGATGTTTCCTAAGAGCAAAACTTACGACACTGTAGGAATTTTTACAAGGAAGTCAAGTCATTTTAACAAAAGCAACTGGTCACCTCCCCAGAAAAGGACCAGTTTGAGCTAAGCAAGAACACAGCCACACTCACCTAGCAGGAGGGCATGACTGCAATGGGCAGCCCTGCAACATCCACAGGCAGATGGAGGGGGTTACAGAGAGGCTCCAACTCCTCACTGAATGAAAGGTGCCTACTAACAGAAATATACATACACACAAAACAAAACAGCTGGTTCCACAGTGCTGATGTTAATGCCTTGTGCTGAAGGGATGGTAGATGCAGCTGGGAGAGGCTGGGCATAAAGAAAAGGGATCAGCCCATGGGCCAAGATCAGGAGATCAAAGGTGTAGCAAAGAGTGACTGCCATACACCTCTGTGTTAAATTTTGGCTCCTTGATCTTACGGAAGCAAGCTGGGAGAAAGCTGCAGCCAGTCCTTTCTAACAGAGCATAAAGATTATTTTCCTCTTAGTTTATTTGATGTTCATGGCCAGTGTATCCAAACATCAACAATAAGGCTCCAGAACTCCAACCTCCGCCCTTTGCTATAGGCACAGGAAGACAATTTGCTGCTGTCATGGATCACAGAGAGCCAAAATATCTCAGGACCCAGAAACCACTAGCTTGAGCCTGGCAGGCAGGTGAGATTATTTGACAAACCTGCTTGGCGAAGGCTCAGGACGAGCACAGCCCATGCTCAGGTGGCCACACTCCATATCGCAGTAGTGACTGTGCCCTGCTGCCCAACGGAGCAGACCACACAGGACTAGCTCTGCAGGGCCTGGAGTAGCTGCTCACTAACCTTCACATAGCAGTTGATATAAGCTGCATGTTTTATACCTCAGTAAATCAGAAGGCTGAGTAGCCCAAGCTTCCACTTGCTGCTAGGGCTGGGCTGGCAACACAGTTTTCCTGCTAAGAAGCTACTTGCAAAGAGACAGAGTGGGAGGCCAGGTCCTGCACTCCTCTCTCCATAGCAGAGGCAGGCTCTTTGCTGTAAGGAAGGGGTTTCTGCTAAGCCATGCAGGGCAGAAAGAATGTGATGAGCAAGACACCCTTTAAGGCTCCACTCAGAGGTTTGCCAAGGTTTGTTGTGTCCGGATAAGTTTCATTCCAGGGGACTGCTAGCTTCAGCATGCTTAGAACTAGCAGCATAGAGGGGTATGCACGTCTTCAGAGGTCCACCCAGGCCTGCAAAACACAGCTGGAAGCTTGTAATGGATCCCTCCCCTGAAAACTTCATGCCTGTATATAAAGCATCCCAATATCCAAAGACAAAATTCCAATGAGTATGGGTGGAGGGCAAAAGGGAGAGCACCCGCTTGGGATTCCTCAGCACTGAAACCCTTGCTGTAACACAAGGAAAGCAGAAGTTTCCTCCTCTGGCAGTGTCTCACAGCAGACAGCAATTACAACCAATGGCAAACATGTTTCAAGGTTACTTGGTTAAGGGAAAATAAAGTCCTATTTTACCTCATCCAATTTGCTCATCTAGAGGCTGAGTCTATCAGCTGAAACAGCAAGTTCTTGCCGCCACTGTAGTAGCACTTTTCTGTTTGAGGGCAACATACTAGTTTATAACATCACGTTCAAGCAATCTGAGTGCCAGAGTGCAAACAGGAGACTTGTGCCGCTGAATATTGATATCCAGAGACAACTGCTTTCACCAGAATCTAAATTTTTTGCCAAAAGGGAAAAAAAAAACAGTGATCAGAACCAAAGAAATCAGGCAGGCATTCCCTACCCTAACGGTAAATGTGAAACTAACTCCCAAGGGAAGACACAGACTTTCATTTTTCTGAGATCTTTGTGGGTTTTTTTTTCTTGTTGTTGTTGTTGTTTGGTTGGTTTTTTTTTTTTGACTCATAATCAAGGAAATCTGTAAGAGACAGACATGAGCCCCCATACAGAAACCACTGATGAAGCTGGGCTGACAGAGGCCACTCCATCACTTTCAGGACAGCCACCCCACTGGCTCTGAGCTGCTCTTCTTTCAAATCCTTGGAAGAATTACTGAGATGCCAAAGAAAAGGAAATGGCTTTGGCAGGAGAGAGGATTCTCAGGGTGATGCACAAAGCCTTTGGTGTAAGCTAAATAAGGATGACAATCCTCCCCAAGCTCCAACGGGAATGGTGGAGATTGCCATGCAAGGCTATTTCACAAGCATGGAAGTAAGAAAGGGCAGCACTGACCCTGCCTGCTCCAAGCACACCTTCCCACCTCCCAGCCCAGGCACACAGCAGCCACATCTCCATTATGTTTGAGCAGAACATTGAACACGGGGCACTTCCCAGTACCCTGCTCAAAACCAGAAAGAAACCTGATGAAAGTGTAAAAACCAAAACCAAACCAAACCAAGCAAACAAACAAACAAAACAACCCAAAAACCAGAGCCACGCAAACAGTGCAAAAGCCAGAAGACTTCACAGTTCATCACGAGGCTTACAGGGGCTGACCCACTCAACGTGCCAGAAACACAGCAGGTGGGTGTGTGATGGCACCTTACGACACGCCCTTGTGAAATGGATGGTGTGGGGATGGGAAAACTATACACGTGGGCAAAGGCAACACTGAGCCCTGACTGCTCAGGGGAGGCAGCAGCAGCAAAGACTCCTGCTCATTTCCAAGGTGGCGCATAGGCAACAAAAGAAATTGTTTGGGAACTCGGTGTCATTTTCAGTTTGGCTTTTATTTTCATTGACTTCAACAACAAGGTGTTCCAAAGCACACACAGGTCTTGGTGCAGGCAACACTGTCATTGCTACAAGCATTGGCAGATTCTCAGCTCAATTAACCCATATGCTTTGATGTATCAAAAACAAAACAAAACAAAACAGAAAAAAATCACAGGTCTACAGAGGAGGGTAAAAGCTACAGCAGTTCAATCTCACTTGAAGATTCCAGTTATACAGAAGTGGGCTCCATAGTGGTATACAGTAGAAAGGTTTTCACAGCATATATTTTAATCATTAGTGATGCAGCAGAAAAGCAGACTGCTGACCATCTCACTGCTGAGTTGAAAAGCAGATACTGAAGTTCTTGTACCCAGACTCTGGGCACAGCCTTAACTGCATTAACCTTTATAGTAGAAGCTTCCTAGTCCCTAAAATGACGGTAATTTTTGCATCAATATTGGTACAATACTGAAGCAGCTCAGAAGGATTACACAATGGTGCTGCAAAACCTGGGAGGTGAGAAGGGCACAGCCCAATTCACCTCCAGGAATTTGCAAAGTATCCACACTAACTTTCCCCACACTAACACTGCCCCACTGAATTAATTCTTGCACCAAGTCAAGAGCAGGATGACTCGCTTCTTTTGTAGCATATAGGAAAACAACAACAAAAAAGACATAGTAAGTTTTCACACTGAGCATGTTAAATACTTTGAAATCTAGGACACTGCTCTTTGAAGTGTTACAAAATAAAAGATAAAACAGGCTTCCAGTACCTGCTCCCCTCCCCCTCAACTGCAATGTAACGCAGGAATCTCAGTATGAAAAATACAAATATATTTGTCCAGTGACGAGTCATTTGTTACAAGGTATACTGTAAGAGTTCTGCATAAAAATAATAATTAAAAAAAACCAGAAAAACAAACAACATTTTATTGTGGTTCTGTCAGACCCAGTAGCCCAAGAAGAAATAAAAATTGGCATGTTATGCTGTAGGAAACAAAAACGACACATACAAAAAATATTTATATACACACTTTACAGGGTAACAATCTTGCATTACCATTTAGAGCTATCCAAAATAGGCTTGCACAGTTACTGAAAGGCAGTCTTTGAATGCAACACAGAGCTGGCCCAACAGACAGATGGAGTAGGCTGCTAACAATATTAGGCTTAAATGAAATACATGGCACTCAGCAGGGCCCAGAAAAAAGCCACTGCATTGAAACGAGATGATTTGCTTATAGTAAGGTAGCATGACAAGTGATTTAAGCTGCTTTTTTCATCTTCCCTCAGCTAAAAAAACCCAAACAAGAAGTCAGGCTTACTGTTGAAAAGAGCAGGCCAACTTGAAAGCAGCTGTGCTGAGCTGAGCTCCTCCATTTAGGTTTGCTTTGTATATGTTTGAGTCTCACTACCTTGGCCTATCTGAACGTGAAAACACGCACTCTGCTCAGTTACTTGTCCACAGGATCACTGGCAGTCAGAGGAAATGCTTCAGAGCACAGCTGCTGTAGAACCAATGAAGAAATAACAAAAAACAAATCCAAAAAAAGAAAAAACCCACCCAAAAAACCACCAACAACCACAGAGAAGAATCAATGTCTCATGTAAACATGACTTTCTGCAGTAGCAACACTCATATTACCAGGAACTCGACCTTGTTCCAAGGCAGTTGGAAATATCTTTCTTTTCTTTACTCTCCACTTCTAGTTGCTCATCACTTAGTCTATAGTCACCATCAACAAACCAACAACAAACTCCAGCCTATTACAGATATATTTAAAGACGGTTCTACTTTACTTGGCATGAAACCAATCTAGCATGGTCCAAGTAAAAGATTGTCTGGGTTTAGGATAGCTGAAGCCCTACAAATCAGTGTGCAGCTCTCAGCTGGTTCTCTGTTCAACTGGAGGCTAGGCAGGCAAATCCTTATGCTAAACTAACCAGGCTGCATATGTGGCAAAGCCTAATTCTCTAGCTTAAATGTCAGTAGTAGTACCGAATGGCTAAAGGTTGGGTCAAGGGCAGAATTCAAGAGTGACTAATGGCTGTAATTGCATTTATATCCTGAAACAAACCAGGACATAGATACGAATGTAAATTTAAACCAAGAAGAGACAGCAGGTTTGTTTCTTTTCCCAGAGAAGGTGAGGGAAAATGAAAAAGTGAGTTGCAGGTGGCTGTAAGCACTGGCCTGCCCAGCAAAGTGCATGTGCTGTCTCCGCTGGAGAATATTACACATGAACAGAGCACTCAGCTCCGCGGGAAGAGGCTGGTTAAGTGCAACATTCAGCAGACCAATTCCCGAGTATTTTTCAGATGAACTGCCAGTTCAGAGTTTGGTGACTTTGGGTTTTTTGCATTTGGTTTTGGGGTTGAGGTGGGGTTTTTTTTGGCTTTTAAGAAAATTATTTTTACCTTCCTGCTTTTCAAAGCGAGATCGCTGGATGAGAGAGACAAGTTTGCAGGTCAGGATGCCCACAAGGTGTGTGAGGATTCAAAAGTCAAGAAAAGAAGCCCTCTCCCCAAAGGAAAACACAAAACAAGAACACCACCTTCTCGAGAAGGTCAACGGCTTTTGAGGAAATACCA
>NW_009941921.1:24161-25626 GCF_000696875.1 Nestor notabilis | reverse complement strand
TGGGGTGGAGGCTGTGGTCCAGGAGCATGACCTAGACAGCATCAAGGGCATAACCCAGCATGAGTGAGCAAGAAGGTTCCCTCCGCCCTTCATCGAGGGGTGCAGTACCAAGCAGAAGGAAGACAAGGGCTGAGCAGTTTGTGGCCGAGGCGGGGTGGTGCAGGGTCCGCGGTGCTCACTCCCCTTCCTCCTTGATGCGTTGCTGTTTGTTGCGCCTGGCATCCATGTCAAAGTTGAAGTCATTCCACTCGTCGCGGGGAGGGAAGGAAATGGTCTGCCGGAGCGTGAAGCGGACCGCGTCGATGACCCGCTCCCCCCGCGTCTCGCTGGAGCCCACGCTGACCGTGGAGGCGCCGCTGGGGGATGGGAGGAGAAGTCATGGAGCTGCCGGTGGTCCAGGATGCCCTTCCAGATGGCATGGCGGAACTGCTCCGGGATCTTGAGGCTCACCAGATCCTGAAAGACAAGGTGGAGGGCTTAACAGCGCAATCCCTGGGCAAGCTGGGCTCTGGGAACAGAAGCAGCCCCTGGGCCACTCTGCAAATACCTGCTAACCAATAGTGCTGCTAAAATTGGCCATGATGCACTGAGGGAGACGAACCACTGCTCCTGACGGTGGTGGTTCACTTCTTAACAAGTGTGCGCAGCCAAGAGGCAGCAAGGACTAATGACACAAGGTCTGTTCTGAAGTTACACAAAACACGACGTTCATGCATGAGATATCGTGACCTAAAGCTAGATGTTTAATTGGACTACAAGGCCTCCAAGACAACCTCTGGGAGGTCCACTGGTTGTCTATAGCAGGGGATGCTGGGCTGCAGGAATTCAACAGCTTTGAAAACTGCTGTGTCTATTTCAAAGCCTGCAAAATGATTTTAGAACTTAAGTCTGAGCTCCAGTATTCGAAGCTCTAGGTCTGACTCTATAGCAACTGCCTTACTTACTTGAACACGACTAAAACTGAAGAACAGACATATAACCTTCGTCATCTTTGGTGCAGTACCTGAGGGTAGCATTACCTAGACTCTGGGAAATGTGATATCAGCTTCCAAAAAAATTAGCAACCAGCTTTGGTTAATTTGGGTCAGCTTTTCTAATTACAGCAGCAGCAGAAGGAAGGCAGCCCATGATAGGAAGCAAAAGCACCACAGCTTTGCAAAATCTTGGGGCAAAAAACCAGGACAGCCAGCTCGGAGGAGAGCAATGGTAGAGGAAAGGAAGCAACAACCCTGCAGCAAGCGCCATGCAAGAGGAAAAAAAAAATCAAAACCAAACCAGAGCTGAGATGCCAGTGGCAAGGGAAGATCAAGGTAAGGCCAGAAAACAGAAGCAGGGAGGTTAAAAAACAGACCACTTCTGGACAGCCTACTTGTCTGCAGGCAAGTGAGGTGTTTCAGAGCAGTGTAAACTGAAACCAAGCCTTGCAGAAGTAACAGGCATGTGGGCTGAGGCCACTTTTGGGGCT
>NW_009941921.1:1958-24130 GCF_000696875.1 Nestor notabilis | reverse complement strand
CAGATGTGGTGGGGGAGGGGGAGACTCTCTTTCTGTGTGCCAGGCAAGGCAGTTACAATACTGGCCCTAAGGCCAGCTGCTTTTCACCTCACAGTATGTCTTTTCTCTGTGTGCAGCAGTCTTAAATGAAACTAATCATATAAAATAAAAATATACTGAGTCTGGGTTTCTGACCCATTCCTAAAGCAGGGCCAAGAGTGCAAACAAAGGAAATGGTGAGGAGTTACTTACATCCATGGAGTAATGCTCAATCTGATAGATGGTGGTCAGCCCCTGGGTCGTGAAATAATCCACACAGGATGAGCAGCCCAACCTCGCTAAGAAGCTGCAGAGGAGGAAGGAAGGAAGGAGAGAGAAAAAGGATCACCCTGGCTGCAACAGCCCAAACCACAGAAAAACCAAACACTCAGCCAACCTGCAGCAACAGGAAACAAAGCTTTCACCCTTGGCTTGACCTTCTCCAAGACGTCCCAGGCCAGCAAGTCACATTACTGCCACATCAAACAAATGAGGGAGTCCTTCAGCTCAGCATCTAACAGACAACCCTTGTGGCAGCACCTTGCCTTAGTCGAGAGCCAGTGCTGCACAGCCTGGATCTTGGGAGAGGAAGGCTTACATGGACCATCCTGCCAGGTCACTTCACCCAGAAGGCAGCTGAGCCCATGGCAGCCTGCTGCATGGATAGAGGGCTTCAGCAAGGCAATGGGTCTGGGGCTCAGACACATCATGCACACAAAGTACTTCAAGTCATCACATTCCTCCCTAAGCGTAAAAGATTCCTCCTTCGTGGGCAGCATCTTTCAACCTGTTTGATTTCACGGAGGGCAAAGGAGCTTCTGAACCCAGCCATGGGTTGTCTCAGGTGGCCAAAGGGGGAAAAAAGACAAAACAAAAAAAGATAAAAGAAATGTTTGCAAAGACTGCCTGGCACCCTCAGCTCCACCAGTCCAACAGATGCTGTATCCCTTGGCTTCTTGCAGTCCTAACATCCCTATTTGTCTCAGCTGCTCAGAGGTGGGGGTTAGAGGCTTGGTCCCAGCCCCAGGACTTCCAAGACCCACTGGGATCCAGTGCTCCAGGAGAACAGGTCAAGGGACCTGGCAGGACCCTTCAAGACCCCTGACATGAGGCCTCTGCTCCCTGTGGGTGGGAAATGTGCACTGGGCAGCCTGCTCCCGCTCACCTGACGATGCTGCAGTCTGTGGGGTACGGAGGAGGGGGGGTGCAGTGGGACGTTGAAGGCATGGAGAGGGGAGGAGGCAGCGCCTGCGTGGGGCTGAGGCCATTCATGTCACCGGTCATGGCCATGTGGGTGCCCATCATGGGAACTGGAGGAGAGAAGGAGGAGCACATTGTTACCCAGGCATCCCTGGACCCCAGCTTCACCCCCAGCACAGCACCAGAGGACAGCACCCACTGACAAAGCAGCTTTAAATCTCCTGCAAAGCCCCGCATGGAGCAAGCTCAAGGGGAATTTCAGGCAGGGCTGCAGTCTGCACAAGGACTAAATGGCAGTCAGTCCTTTAGAAGCTCTCCCCTCGCTGGAACAACAGTCGGCGGCAGCACTGCCGCATCGCCTTCCCTTACAAACAGGCTCAGTAGAAACCTAAGCAACTAAGCAAGCCTCATCTCAGCTTTCCTTGCCGCAGGAGGGGAGCAGGACAGAGCCAGCAGAGTAACCCAATACAGAAGCCAAACAGCTTTGTTTTCAAAGACACCAAGAGCAGCCAAAGGCGATCAGCAACAGGTGTGGGCAAGGGTCCAGTGCTTTTGAAATTAAAAAAAAGGGCAGCAAAACTCAGCCCCCAGAACCATGTCTGTCATCCCAGATTTACAGGGCTGCTGGGCACTCTTCAGCAGCCAGGAGGAAGCGGGTTACAGAGCTGCGAGATACAGATATTTCCTTTGAAACTAAGACGCGTCTTAATTGAACCGAAGGAAAAAACTGTTTGCCAACATTTGCATCTCCTCCGCTGGGATAGGAAGAAGAAACAAGTCTTGAAAGACAGATGACAGTGAAGCCAGCCAGATGTGCAGCAAGAAGTAGCTCTGTTCATCTCTGTGAAGCTTAGAGCAGGATGCTGAAGCCTTGCCCTGTGGCACAGCAATGAGCAATATTTGGCTCTGCAGGTTTCCAGCAATTACTCCCGGCTCCCCAGCCTAACACTAGACACTTTGAGATGCCAAGTCTTCTTGCCCAGACTAGTGGGGAGCACACATAGAACAGGAGAAGAAGCAGTGAGGGTTTCTTACTGTTGGTTCCCATGCCGTCAGGGATGGTGGTTGGGGTCAGGGCATTGCGCTGCTGGGGGTTAATTAGCTGGCTGACCGAGGGCAGCTTGTTCATGCTGTTCATTTTGCTCAGTGGTGGAGAGTTGGAGCCATAGGATGACTGTGACTGCATGGAGGTCCTGCAAACCAAGGAGATGTTAGGACAGGAATCACAGCAGTTGGCTGTTAAGAGTACGCATCCAATGGCCTATGTTTGCTGTTTGTGGCAGCAGTGACCTGCTACTGAAATCGCTGACAGCATAGGAGCATTGCAGATAAAGATCACTGAAGAGAGAGAGTCAAGGGTACATAAGAAGTTTCCCAGATCTGCTGGACATTTATAAAACAAATAGTGAAACATTGACAAAGGGAAGCTTCACTTTCAGTTCAAATTTTTTATTTAAGGAAAGGTTTTTAAGTTTTTCAGTTGAAAACAACGTAAGCAAAGCCAGCAAACAGCTGCCAAAACTTAAAATGAGTATTTTTAAGTTAAGCTTTCCTGGTAGTCAAAGACTTTTTCACAAGAACAAGAACTGAGGAAGCCATCCCAAACCATTTTAACTACCCCTATAACCTGACTGCAGAAACATTTTTCAGATTGAGTCACATTTATTTCCTTAGTTCCTCCAAATTGCTAGTTATTCATATAATCAGATTGTTATCAGGCATAAGTATAACTGCCAGAGGCTCTTTGCTCAAGACAGACTTCATGCACCTTAGGGACCACTGCTGAGATGGTCAGAGCTGCCTGGGACACTAACATACAGCTTTTGCTGGTATTAAGGAGAACCTGGTAACCAAACCCCACAGGCTGCTTGCAAAGAGTATCAGATTCCAGCCACTTGACAACAGCACTAGCCTTCCTCAAGTCTAGACAGTCCCAAACTCCATCCAGCATACCTGTGAACCAGGCCAGAGAGGCTTGCTGCCGAGCTCCCCCCTACCCAGCCCCAAAGGCCCCAGTTGCAATCCTTCCTTGTGAGCCATCCCAAGCATGAAGACCAGGCTGCTTCTGAACGGCAGCCCGGTTCCCAGATTGAGTTACGCTGCGACATCCCATCTGGAGTGGGGTCTTACTTGGGATATGCCGAAAATTATCATTAAAACGGGTCCAACTGGCAGAGCACCACCATGCTACAAGAGAGCAGGTTTTTCTCTCTCTGACACCAGGGGCATTTGCAAGACTGGGCAAAGGTGCTGGGGAAGCAGGCGTGCTTCACACACACAATCCATGCTTGTCCCGCAGAGCTGAGGTCACCCAGCTTGCCACAGAGCCTGGCGCTTGTTCAGCCATATCACTGTGACCCCCCAGAGAATGTGCAAAGGCGCAGTCCCATCTTATTTCCCATTGGGAAACTTGTTTGTCTGGGTATAACTGGTTACACCAATTCCTGAGAACTGGCTTTCCTTCTATGCAAAGAGAATAGTTATTACTTCAAATAAGCACAGTGTAAAAGGAAAGAAAAGGCTTATACCTAGATAATTTATTAAAACCTGCAGCACTCAAGGTCAAGTTTCATACAATTACGTTGTCTCCAGCTTCCTGCACTTTTAAGACTTGCAGTGTTGGGTGGAGAAAACATCTATGCTAACAGGCTAGAGTATCTAAGGCCCTGAAGAAATATTACCTAATTACACAATTACAGGAGGTACAGAAGGGTGTGAACTGTCCTTTGGCAGTGAAGATGCAGGACAAGATCCAGCAAACTTCATAGACTCAAGGAAGTGGAAAGCACAAGAAGCTTCACAAATTAATATTAATGATGGCAGCAACTCCCAAGGGGAAGTGAAACTGAGCCATGAAGTTCAGACCCAACTTTTCAGGGTGAAGAGAACGATTCAGATCTGAGGTGTCAATTCACCAATCATGAAAGTTGAGGCCAGCCATGAAATTCAAGTCAGGTTTGACACCACCCTTAACCTAAGAGGCTTCTGGATTTAGGACCAGAATTACTATTTCTACTTTACAGGTTCAGGCACCTATCTTAACTGAGCTTCAGCTGAAATTAATGGACACATAGTCTCTTACAGCAAAATCTGCATGATATGCAAGTGAGGAGGTCACCATGTACACAGTGAAATTCCAAATCAAAGACTTCCCAAAATAGACTTAGTTGCATTGTTTAAGCTCAGGGCAGATTTTGTTTAGAGAGTTCCTCACTAGAAACATTTGGGTTTTTGCTAAGGATGCCTGTTGCTGAAACAAGATTCCCCAAGGAGGTCAGTAGTGGGCCTAACTCTGCCATCTCCACCAACACTGATCTCAGCAAAGCTAGTCAGGAGACTAGAAAACACTTTGGGGATTTAAAATAAGAATAAAAAGATGGCTGGACACAAGCCAACCCAAAGCAATCTACACTATAGAAAACAAATGCATACTTTAACATACAGCTTAAGGACTCCATTCTTATCTCATTCATACTCTTAAGAATCAAGATAAAGACAATCAAGCTCAAGTGAATAAAATGGGAAAATAAAGCACTTTTCTTCATACCCATACTCGTTTCAACTCAGCTATTCCATCGCATGAGCAGACGTGTAAAAGGTCTGGAGAAAGCCGTCTAGTCAAAGAGAAGTCCCAAGATAAACCAAGATGCAAAATTTTATTGAAAATGAATGTCACACATCAATATAGCAACAGCCTCAGAAACATGAGAAAATGGTTTGGTATTGAACACACAGACTACATGGTGTTTGAGGATTCATTTAAAATATATTTCTTTTTTTTTTTTTTCCTCCTTTTTTAAAAAAACCTCAGGTATCAGAAGAATATCATGCACAGTGATTTCCATTAAAGCTATACTTACTATGTCTCAAGAAAGATTAGAAGTAGGACCATTAACATTTCTTTGATTTCATTGCCAATGAAATGCATTTTAATATCAAGGTATAAGGACTTCAATTAAGAGACTATTATGCTTCTTGGAACAGTCTGATATGAAAGGCACTGAGTCACATTCTGCAACTGATATTTCGCCCTTCAAGAGGCTATGTAATTATTTAGCCAATAACATTTGTACTTATGCAAGCTTATATGAAGGCGATTGCCTGTCATGCTTCAAGGCATATAACGATCATCTCAAGAGGTCAGGAAGGAAATTCCTTTTCCCACATAAGAAGCACAGTTCAGTTCACAAGTTACCTTATATAATTCTGCATTTTCCCAGCTCACTGGATATCAGCCCTTCACGAGAGGTAGGAAACTACTTGGATAGACCAATTACCTGATTCAGTAGGCAACTCCCAGAGTCCTCATTCACATTAGATGAGCACACCATCATGTAAGCAGCCTTAATGCAAATGACATCAAAGGTTCATTTTGAATAGGGCAGCTCAGGCTCAGAGAATTTAAGATTTCACCCAAGCCCTTGTGCTTCCACTTTTTTATCCCTGAAGACATAGAGCTAGTCACAATTCAGAGACACTCAAGTAGATTCAAAGCTATCCAGTTCTGGGCCTGCCTTTCCTTACACTACTCACAGCAAGAGCAACAGGGATTACGTCCCAAGCTCATACATGGTCAACGTGACCATCGGCAACATTTTTTTCAAGTAAGGTTGCCCACTGGGCTGTCACTGATGTGGCCTAGTAATGGCACACAAGTGAGAGAGATAATGCTCAGTTGCACTCACCACTTTGAAGGCCCATGAAGTGAGACACTAAAAAGCAGAGCAATGCCCTTGCTTTCCACATCTCTAACAGCTGTTATTCTAAAGCAAGAAATAGTGCATCTTTTCAACCACACAAGTGGTTTGTAGACTTAGGACAAGCTATTGTGTAAGTGGGAGCATGGAAAGGAGGAGCCCTGATGGTCACTAGGAAGACAGCAACTACATCAGAGGGGCAAGGGTGGCAGTAACGACTCCTCTTAGATTTCAGGTATGGGAATTTCCCATGGCAGGCAGCAGATGCGATCTGCTCTCCAGGAAATGGAGCTATGATGCAGGGAGTGGATATACATCAACAATGTGGTATGATACAACCTGACTGACTGATAAGGCCCTACTATTCCACTCTGTTATTCCTTGAAAGGAAAAGGCTTTTCCAAAGCCCCATAGATGACAAAGAAGCAATCAAAAGACAAAGTTTTCTTCTTTTATCTGCAGAGGACAGACTATGAAGCAACTCCAATCACTTCAAGCTTCAGGTCATGTGATTAAAAAAACCCCAAAAACCTCCTTCTAAGATAACCACCTTGTAGCTGGAGAGCACATCAAGTCACCATTAAGACCAGCTTCACTATCATCATCCCCTTATAGTTGGGGGGGGACAAATTAGGAAGCCCTTTCAGAGGACCAGTAGGATTCCAATTATTTAGCTTCCTATTTGGTGGAAGTCTCAGGTGTCCTATTGCCCATTATGATACAAAAGACTTCCTAGAGGTCAGACCAGATGATGAACTGGAGCATGAGCCGGATCTCCTGGTATGGGTTTGTGGATACCTTGTACCTTTTGGTGGGCTGCCTCCTCAAACTTGCTCATGGATAGGCTCTAGAGCAGAGGTCTAGATACAGGTCTGTGTGTGTTTGTTGCAATATTTCAGTATTGCCACCCACAAGTTGACAAGACCAATATCCAGGAATAAGCCTTCATTGGAAGGACAGATTGAAAATGCCATAATCCTGCATCTGGGCTTCATTTGCAGTTCAGGTTCCCACCTCTCACAGAAGAAGGAATGGCCATTCTTCTCACAAATAAAAAGGCACAGAGCAATAGTTACCTGCTTTGTAATCTTGAAGTCCTCCCTGAAGTTTCCAGGCAAAGTAGAGAGGTGCTTGATTTGGTTACACAAGGAACAATGGTAAATCTGCAGCTATATGAAAAAAATCACTGCTAGTGCTAAATTAGTTATTATTTATACTAAATCACAGTTTCTGGGGCTCTTCTCCATCAGCTCTCCCCCACACTGGTATGGTAGAACAAGTCTTGCTAAGACTACGAAGGAGATACCCAGAGATGGGATATGGCTCCCAAAGGAGATGTTAGTACGAGTCATCACCTGCTCAGATCACAGCTCTGCTGCCTGGAAGCAGATGACGTGATGTTCAGAGATAAAAGTCTTCTCCCATTGCATCAGGCTTTTTTCCTTGGTGGGTGGCCAGGAGGCTCGCTCTGCATTTGGGAGGCACCTTCTCTTCAGGCTGTACCTAACCACAAGTGTATCAGAGCTGGGTATGCACCTGTGCCATATAAATCCAGCATCGATTGCACTGCATGCACACAGGTTCCCACCAGTATCAACCCAGCCCCCTGTATTTCTTAGGGGCTACTAATCACTGATGTATGTGACCAAGCTCTGCTCCTCAATCGTTGCTGATCTTGGTAGACACGAGCTTGTGGGGGGCGTCATTCCTAGTGTACCTTCAGTAAGTTCTTCATGTTACTGCTTCCTGCAGCCACGAACGTGAGGGTTCCTCAGGAGAAACGCCACTGTCTGAAAATGTGGGTTGAAAGACACCTTCTACCAGCATTAAGGGCTATTGTTCATGTAAGGATGTTTGAGCACCTCTCAGTGGGGAAAGTCACAGCAGGCATCATTGCCACTCTCAAATAGCTCCTCCCCATCACCAGTATCCACACCTAGTGCCACAGTCAGCAACGCCAGGTTAATACCATGGCATGTTACTTGCCTGTTGATCATTTCTCCTTTGTGCAGGTCTTAGCTGGACACTGAGAAATGAAGTTTCCAAATGATTCAAATCCTCCTTGTTAAGCTCTATACAAATGGCTTTCAGAGGTAAAGTTTGATACAAGCAGTGTGAGAATATACAAGCGCTGGAAAAATCTTCTGTGCAGGAATTGCTAAGCCAGGATGCACTTCGTGTACACAATAAGCAAAAGCCACTGGTTGCAGGATTAATGGACAAGGTGGGCATGGCCTGAAGCATATGCTGGCACTGCTTTCCCTTTGAACTATGAGGTTTGTAATGATGGAGTAAAATGCAGTATGGTTGATGAAGACTCTAAGGCAACACCTAATAACTGCTGAACGTCTGCAAGGAAAGGGTCAAGCTGAAACCTCTCTTCGCAGGTAGGGCAATGAGCAGTGCTGGACGCTTTGCCCTTTACATCCTCAGCTGCAAAGGGACAGGGACGCATGGATGTCATAACATGGAAAGACTTCAACCTCACATACAACTTGTGCAGCTCAGCCCACTTGGATTGAGCCCACAGAGTCAGGAGGGACCTTCCTAAACTCAGCAAAGCTGGATTAATGCCAAGGGTGCTGGCACAAAGTCAAAGACACCCAGTCTTCCCTATAATTTTCATGTCAAAGTCAGACACTTTAAGATTAGAAATAATAACTCATGATGCCAAATTAGCAGGCATTTCTACAGGGAAAAAAAAAATTCTTACCAATGCCAATTCATATAATTATTACCTCCTGTCCAGCAGTGCAAATACTTCAACTACTTGTACTATTACTGCATGACCGGCATTAAAACAGGCCAAATTGACTACAACAGACTGTTTAAACAACACCCCTCTTCTACCCCGCCCCCCAGCCCATGAACACATTTTTAAAGTTAAACAAGACAAGAGGCATTTTAAAATTGAGACCTGCTCAGAGAAACACTGATGAGTTTCACAAATACAGAAGAGGAAGGAGTATCAACGCATTACAAAAACAGGAAGAAAACGTTACACCAAGACAGACAACACTGTGGTTCCTGACCTCCCAATGCTATGGGCTACAGCTAAGAGGTCTGTACAAATGTCTGTTGTCTTTGCAAAGTTTGAGTCCCTTCAGAATATTACTCTATTTATTCTGTTACTGTCAGGCTGTGTAATTGCCCCACTGTTCCTAGTCCTGCCAGTTGGGCAAAGTGACCCCACCAGCTCAGTTTATGGATATACTGATGGGTTTGGGGGGCTGGAATGTTTTAGGATGGCATCGGTCTGTTTGGGAGGGTCTCTCCTTGAGTCCATGAGTTCACTCCTGAAGCAGGCCGAAAGGAGACTGTAGAGAAGGAACCAGAGAAAAGAAAAAGATGAATGTACAGGACCTTTCACCAGGCACCAAGAGAGAAACAGTCAGTTTTGACCTTCATGATCACAGTACGGGCTTTGAAGGAGAGGAAAAGCAAATGCCTTAGCACCTACAATGAGGATATGTGACAGGGAGATTTAGAAAGCTGGAAAGCCCGAGGTACAAGTGAGTGCTTGGCAAGGAAAAGAAAAGAACTAGTTGATAGGGAAATCTGATTTCTGTGTCCCAGTCTTGTGGCGGCTAAAGGTGTCCTGATACAGTTCCCAGGAAAAAGTGTAAGAGGTAAAAAAGCACTCAGCAAAGGGGAAAAGGAGAGAAGCAGCTTCCATTGAACCTACTTCAAACTTCAATTACTTAAAACCCAGAAGCTGGTGCTCAGGAGAGAGGATGGTGCCTTCTGTTAAAGGGCCATATAGATTACATCTCAAATACGCCCTTTTTCAAAGCTGAGGTACCCTCTGGACTAAAGTCAAGGGGTCCCTGGGACTGCCAGCTGATGCAGAAATCACTGCACCCTCAGAGCCAGCAAAGCAAATGCAGCATGTTTTCATATATGGAATCCCCCACTTTTTCTTGCTTACTTTCATTTTGGCAATTCCCTAGTGAGAACACTGAGTTCCTGCAGTTCACAACGCATGCAAGCACAGCACGATAAAACCAAACCAAACCATGCAAAAATCCACTATTAGCTTCCACACCAAAAACGAGAATAGCTAGGTGGAGGTATGAAGAACACCTTCCCCATCAGCCCCCTCCCCATGACAGCAAGAGTGAGGATCCTTGCAGCAACCATCTCAGTGGAGCACTCCAGACACTGAATAGCTCAGCTATGTCATACCTCACTCACGAGGTTAATTCCTTCTCGTTGGATAATGAGCTGTGCTACTCACTAGATTGAAAGGCAGCCACTGGGCTGATAGCTGCTGATAGAAGAGAAATATTTGCTGGGATATAAGACTCTACTTGGACATAAGAGCCCTCTTCTTGGTAGCCATTGGAAGACTTTGTAAAAACCCTTCAATCATGGGAGTTGTACTTGATGATCCTTATGCATACCTTACAACATTAAATGTTTTATGATTCTATGCTATGACAAAGAATTGAAATAAAGACTGTTCAGCCAACAGTGCTCAGCAGTGTGAAACCCACCAAGGAAATTTTGCTGTATATGAAAAAGTGTTTTCCAGTGAAACCGTTAAAATCTGTGCAGATACTCCCTGGGAATATTAATGGTAATTGTATTGCACAAGCCACCTCTGGTACCTCTGGCAGCAGGGATCTTCTGGCAAATAGGTGTTTAAAACAAATGGAGGCAGACCATGAAAAGGAAGTCTAAATAAATGTGTGTGCTGTTGTTCAAATATGGGCCCCAGGATTTGGCAGTGAAAAACGAAGACTAGAAACTGCAGAAAAAACAAAAAACAACAAAAACCCAACAAAACTTCCCACCTATGATCATGAAGGTATTTGGCATAACAGTAAATATAAGAAAACCATGCACAAAGGAGCGGAGAGAGGAGATGAGACAGAGAAAGATTGTGGTCTGGCACAACATGGAGCATTGCAATATTTTGGCCATTTTCTGGGACACAAAGCTTTTTGATTGTTGCTAGGTTTGTTCTTTTTAGTCCAGAATAGTAAGACAGTTGCATCTGCTGGCCCACCAAATGCAAAGCTGGTCTGTATGTGCATGACAGCAATTATACAATTGTTTTCCGGATGACAGATTTATCCTTTTAAAACTGCTTTTTTCACCATGATAATCTCATTCTTGCTTTTCCTACTTTTCAAAACAGATAAAGCTTTCCATTTTGTAGAAACAAAAGGGAAACTTCTTCCCACACACATAGCTTTCCTATGTTAACCATTGCTCAGAAAAGTAAACTGAAAAATTAAGGAATTCTTCCATTAAGGCTTGACTGTGGAGCTCTGCGGATGCAGCTCCATTTTGAGAAGAAAGAGTCAAAGGCAGCTCGCAAACATCCCAGCCCCACAGAGCCCTGCTAGTACCTACAGCTTCCTATGCATCCGAACTTGGCTATTGCATATGCACTTTCCTAGCTCCCAATTTTAACATACACTTTGAATGAAAACAAACCGAGACTGAGTTTTGAAAGTACATCCCAACTTACAAAGTGAAAGGCATTTTCTTTTCAAGCCAGAACAGACTCGCAAAGGTGTCACTGTGCTGCTGAGTTTTACCAGCCTGACAAGGTAGCAGTGACAGGACATCTCCCAGGAACCTGCTCGCATGGAAGGTTGCTCTTACCCAAACCAGTTGCTACAAAACATCTTCTCCCCCCACTTTCTCATTGAGACCTGAAGCTCCTTTGCAATTCATATCTGGGGTGGAATTGTGTCTATGAGTCTTTTCAGCTTAAATGCCACTTCGCCCTGAACACATTCCTTCAGAATTTAAGTCGAACCATGGATTATCAAAGAAAAAGCACCAGAACCCAACTGCAGCTACATAGCTATTGCCTGAACATGCACTGATGCTTGAAGGCAGGCTGTTGGCAGTAACAACTGCAGCAGCTCTGGACAAACACTCAGAAGTTATTTTTCTCCCCACTTCTGTTATCTTTAAGAGCTCTTAATCTTTCTCTCCAGTATCTGAGCACACTCAGCAGCTGAGAAAAGTGAGTATAAAGCTGGACAAGTGCCAGGAGACATGCCAGAAGAAGTTTCATTAAATTAAACGGCTGGACTTACACATGCTGGTCTTAAAGGTAACACAAATACCAACCTTAGTTGCCAGGAACCCATCCTATTGATATAGGAAGAATGAAAACAGTAATTACGGCAAAGCAACTGTCAGCACCAAGTGAAAGCAGTCATCTGCTGCCGTCCATTTCTGCTTACAAAACCATTTCTCAACTAAAATGACTGTAGTTCAGGTGGAGCTTTGAAGACACACAGCTGAGTGCACAAAGACTGCAATGCCTAGGAGCTAGTAAATACAAGCTGTAGTATAAACAAACAGTGCAGATGACTGATAAAAATAATGATAATTTTAAGTGCCCCGAAAAATTGTCCAGAACCCCTGGATGCTCTAGCCATTTTGGCACAAGGCTTTTTTCACACCTCCACAAGACTCCAGCTGACACTAAATACACACAGGTTGAAATGTGAACACATGTAGAGATCTGGCAGAAAGCCGTGGCATTGCAGAAGTCCTGAGACAAGGCCAAGGCACCAAAATAAATCCCTACAGGCTCAAGTGGGACTTATGTGGTGCCTTGGCCTCCTGCTAACCTCTGCAGAGAATGAGTTATACCCACAGCCTCCTGACGCGTGAGCTTACCAGCAGGAACGTGTGAGATCCTAAGCACTACCGCTGGCGGCTACCTACAGCCCGGGTGGCTATTTTCTGTCACCCGATATGGCAGGTGAAGCAATGCCCACAAACGACACCACTTACGGTCTGTCTGGGAAGTCATTCTCTGACTCAGTCTCTGCAACTGCAAAGCTTTGGGAACAGAGGGGAAAATGGAAACCAGACACTTATTTGGCTCTTCTTCTCCCCATCCTCCTGGCACTTACACCACCCAAAGTAATCCTGGCGCAGTCCTACCAGCGGAATTCAGATAGGGCCTGTGTCTGCCTGGATGGAAAGTTTCTCATGTGCAATGTGGAGACTCAGTGACAAAGTACAATTTCTAAAAACACTATAAAACTGCACATGTAGAATCTTTCTTTGAAGTGCCCACTGTTCACAAATGATTTATTATGTGTTTTACCCTTGCTCCCAACTTTCAGCTTCCTGTTTTACAGCTGAGGAACCTACAGTATTTGTATACCACTGAGACACCAGACATCCGACAGTACCAGAGATACACAGCAGCACGGGTCAAGCGTTCAGCCAAGCTGGTGCTCACACTCCCAGCTCCACATGTTCCTGGCAAGATGCTCAGATGGATACCCTGCAGAAGGCATGGGGATGGCTCCACGTTTTCTGCCATTCCCATGGAGCAGACAAGAGAAGATCACACCCACCCTGTGCTCCCCAGCTCAGGTGTGCACGGGCAGCTGGTTTTTGTGTGCAGGCTGTTCAGCGGCTGCGCTGCACCGTGGGCTCTAGCTGGAAGTCAAGAACAAGGCACTAATCTGTCAAAAAGTGAATAGGGTAGGACAAGACACTAGAAGGGGACCTTGAAAGCAGTCAGGACACGCACCCACGGAATCAGGACTGCTTTGTCTCATTGCACAGGTCATGAAATCTGGATCTCAGAGTCTTTCAAGTTCCGTACAGAAACTCCTGTCATCGATATCTAGCAGCTCTGACCATAGAATTAACAAACAGCTATGCTGTTGGAAAGGATTTTGCAAGTGAAGTACTCTCTAAGTGCGTGGCTCTCAGTTGAGCACCACATCCCTATGAGCAAGTGTACAAAAGCCTTCTGTGTCTCTCTCCTCTCTCCCTCCTCCCCACCATCCTCACTGCACAGGTCACCACAAGCACACTCATACTCACTGCTTCTGGAGCAAGTGCTGGTGCTGCTGCTGCTGCTGCTGTCGGTAGGTCTCAATCGTGTGCTGCGGAAGGTACTGCATAAGTTCCAGGGATTCTTTGATCTTTAGTAGCATTTCATAGGTCTCACGTCCTCTCACCTGGATCACAGGAAAAGGAAATGGGGTGTGGCAGGGGTAAAGAAAGCCTTAAAGGACTGCATCTATAGTCTTTAGTGACAACCATCTTAGTGAGTTTTAGGTACAGTCAAGTAAACACCATTGCAGGATGGAAATATTCTGTTTATACACAACAATACGTGACAAAACCGCTAAACCTCGTGCTAGAGGTACAGCAGATAATGTTGAAGAGTGATAGATTTCTGACACTGAAGGCTAGTGGACATCTTGGGTTTGTCATCTGGCTCAATATAAATCTATGTCAACCAAAAGCAATATTCTGATCCAACCCGTTAGACAGAAAATGTCTTTAGCTGTCTCAGATGTAAGCAGATCTGTTGCTGAATCTTACATGCATTGAGGAAAAAAAGTACTTGAACTTGGGTTCTGGGTTTGTATCTCCCTTTTCCTCTAAGCACACCATGGTTTGTGATTATCCAACTAAATGTGGCTCATGGGGAAGCAGCTAAACGGCCAATTACAGACACTTCTTGCCCTTTCTGATCCTACACAAGACAGCATGTTTCACTTCCATCACTGCATTACAATGGTAATACATGTAAAAGCCACAGAAGCATCCACCTTTGTCAATAAGACAACACCCATTATCTCTAGAGGAAGCTCAAGTGCCACATGTCCAGAAATGACAGAGGAGGAAACCCAGTTAGGTCTCCAAGACAGCCATTGACTTGCCTCAAGTCACTAATGAAGATACTAAACAAAGTAAATGCAAAGATAGAGTGAACTCACTGGCAAGTATAAGAGCTCATCATCTGGGGAACGTCTCTTTTTGATAGATGTCATCTGTATGCCATGAGTTCCTTGTCGAAAAGCTGGAAGAGAAACCCCAAAAGCATCCCATTACAAAAAGGGGGAAGGGAAGGAAAGAAAAGGGAAAAAAAGGGGATGTGTGTGAAATAAAATTTAAAAAATAAAATTTAAAAAAAAAGAAAATAAGAAGAAAAAAGAAAGAGAGAGATAAAAGAGAGACATGAGAGTACATGACCAGCTCAGATCTGCAGTGCTCTGGAAAGATCTCTGCCTAAGACACTCCAGAACTCTTCTTGCAGGCTCCTGGCTCCATAAGGCAGACATGACTTTGTGGATGTTGGGTGGCCATACAACTTGGGGGAACATCAGCCAAGGAGCACTGGATATATGGCAAACCCCCAGTAAGCCATACCTAGAAGAAGCCCTGGCTCGTTGCAGGAAAGACTGTGAGCTTTGGCGTTAGAGTGCTCAGGAGCTGTTGGGTGGATCGGTGATCCATGAAGGCAAGACAACAGACAGGGAACATGAAGAATTCATTGCAAAACCAAAGCTCCCTCTCCAGTCTGCCTCCTGTTCAGCCTAGTACGTCACTGAGCATATGTGGGAAACCAAAGCTGGTTTTCCACACTGTGCCTGTCTGATGAGTACACTGCACTCTTTAGAGCACAGAGAGAGACCACTTGCCAGAGCACCTCTGATGCACAGCAGGGTTTACATGCAGTCTTAATGTAGATCCCTGTGGCTAAAAGACACATGCCACAGCACAAGACACTGGCTAGAAGGAGCAGAGAATGACAGCGCAGTCCCAAACAAGCAGTAAAGGTTCAAAAAGTGGTTACAGAATCCCAGACATGAAACTTAAGGGTGACAAATAAACATCCCATCCCTCCACTGCTGGCAGGTCTAATCTAACACAGGCAGTGCTGCAAGGGAGCCCACAAACCCATGCTGTGAACACCAGCTCATTTTTAACGTTGATTGACCCTGGGAGAACAGATGTCAAATGCTCTCCTGCCTCCAAGCCCATGCACAGCACTGCTCATCCCTGCAGCACAAGAGCCAAGGTCGCACCTGCACCCAGTGACAGCATGACTTGCAATCTGCCCAGCTCTGCCAGCTACTTACGGCGCTTCGTACCATCACCATTCTTTGTGCTGTCGGAGACTTGCTGCTTGCGGATGCTGTCCTCGTCTGCTTTGCGATCTCTGCCTGGGCAAGCACAAATGCGGGCTTCGAAACATCGGCGGCCCAAAACCTGCCCACTGGGAAGAGAAGTGAGAGGAAACATCAACTGGCAGCTTAGATGCAGGCCAGCAGCATCCCTCAGCTTCACACCAGTCTATGCACAGACAGACCCAAACCTCCCATTTCCCAGTCAGGGTGTCCCAGCTGCTGAGCAACTCCCATCTGCAAAACTATCCTATGGCCCTTTACATCAAGCTGTCCCCAAGGATATAACAATGCTGCCCCAAATGGAAGAGGAGCTCGAAGGCCACCTGCAAGCAAAGGTGATGCACTACTTACTCTCTGGTTTCCAGTGTCACAATGATGAGGATCGGGCGCCGGTTCATCCCTCCCACGCAGCTACTGTTACACATGAAGTTGTACAAGACTGTTGTGAACTCTGTACCAACCTGGATGAGACAAAGGGGATGAGCAGAAGAAAGGGTGAATAGAAAGCTCTGCTTTTTCCAGGCTCTCCTCTTGTACTTCCACAGCTGTGCTGCAGACTAGCACGAAATAGACCCCACTACAAGGATTCCTTAGAAGAAATTAAGAACTCCTGCTCTCAAGGAATAGAGAGGATGTTTCAAAGCTCATTTTTGATAAAAGGAAGAAGAGATTCATTGTGATGAGGATGCGGAAAGCATAGGATCCTAATTCCTTTAACTAGGGTTACAACCCCCTGCCCTTTGTATGCTGGGATGCCACCACCCTGAGCTCATAACATACCTGGGGCGGCTCATAGGGGACCAGCACGCTCTGCCTCCCGGTGATGGGGTCTTCTACATACTGGGCATGGCTGTTCCCTTCCACCCTGATCAGGTGGCTGGGAGGCGCAATCTGCCCTGCAAAGGCAAGGAAGCAAAAAAACCCAAGAGACACCATTTAGTGAAGCAAGGTCACACACAAGGCAGCAAGATCTTCCACCAAAGGAAACCACCCATCTATCAGAGCACACACGTGCCTCCCAGCAGAGGGATGCTCCCTTCCCTGTCCCTGCCGCCAGACATCAAAAGCAACAGACTTTGCCAAGCTTGCACTGGATACCTGTGAGTAAACTTGAACATGGGCTTCCCAAGATCCCAGACTAAGTAAGCCCAAATGTCAACTGAATGGCAGCTCACAGCAACTCTTCCAGCAGATAACGCCATGTGGATTTTCACACCAGCTGAAAGCCTTTCTTTTCTTCCCCCAAATGCATACACAAAGCAAATTCCTGCAAGTTTCAATTCCTACTCTTATCCTATGAATTGCTAGCCCTGTTGTCTCCTATTCAGTCTTGATCCTAGGGAGCTAAAAAAAGATTCAAACAGCAAGAGAAACATGCATTTAACTAATGGTCAACTTGAAAAATCCTGCTTGCTTACAGCAGTGGCAGAAGGGAACATAATCTTCTTTTTTTATAGGCCCCTTTCCAATAATTAAAAAAGTTTCCTTCCTGCAAATTTTCTTCAGTGTTACTACAACATATGACTAAATTCTGAGGAGAGAAGCCTATTATGGGTTCATCTCAATAATTTGTTTTGTGTTTGGTTTAACTGCTTTTTTTTCATTTCTTAATATAAATACAGCATATTTCTAGAGAAATAATTATTTCAGAATAAAAATGTATCTTTTTTTTTTTTTCTTCCTAAAAACTCTATTACTCAACCAGGTATCAACACTTAAAAAATCCAGTTCTGTTAGAAAAATGCTTTCTAATATGAAAAAATATTTTGTAGACCTGTCCACTTCACTCTGATTTTGGACTCCCAAGTCCTTACTTATTTTTGTGCTTGTCTAGCTGGCTGCTTTGCAACCAGCAAAGGGATCTGGGCTCCTAAGACATCCTGCTAACTGACACCACCAAGGGCTTTTTTACAGTAGGAGATAAATAATACATGTGGAATAAAACAGATGCTCATCTGAAGTTATGTGAACTTAAATGACCAAGGCAAAATAGACCCCAGCCTATGAGTTTGCAGAAAACCCTAGCACATTTTTAAAGCTGGTGTTCCTTCACTAACACTTGCTGCTCCTTGCTAAGAAGCAGCAAGTAAAAGATTAAAACATTAATACTGACCGATAGCGTTAAATGTTCAGGAAGGTTGCCTACAGATGATGCTGGCACTTAGTGTTATTCTGCTAGAGATAAACAGCCCCTCCGTCTTTGAGGCGTGGATTAAGGGCTGGAGATGATATTGCATCCTGTTACTAGATCCTTGTCCCAGCGACGTGGAAGCTCATTCCTGAACACAAGAACAGCTGCTTGTCATCAAAGCAGAGCAGGGAAAGGCTGCCAGAAGGGCATTGCCTGCCATGAGGACAGACATCCATCTAACCTGGGCAGGCGTGAGATTTATTTTGGTGCTTTCTTCCCAAGAACGTGCTTGCACAGGGACAACTAAAGTATAGTATGAAGCTTCCTGCTAAGCACAGGAAATAAAAAGCTGTACGAGGTGTTGCAGGGATGTCTGCTTCCAGCAGGTTTGCTGTGAAGCTGCCATCAAATCCCTGCACTGGTCACTCATCAGACAAGCAGCTTTGGAGAGGGACTGCCAGCAACGTGCTGCCTTCCTTACCTTCGTTGAACTCCCGGCTCAGCTCGTGGTTTGGGCAGCGTTTGACCACTTCGGTGACATGTTCAGCTTTCTTGTAGACTGGCATAGCCCTGATGACAGCTCCCTGAGGTGGTGGGGTCATCACTTTGATCTGGATGGGACACGTCTTGGCGATCTGGCAGTACAGCTTTTTCAGTTCAGTGGAATACTGGATGAGGGAACAGAGCAAGAAAGAGTCAGGATGTTCATCTAGGGATGAATGCATGCCAGAACGATGGAGATGGGTTTGCGTATGTCACTGAATGCACCAGCTACTGCACATGTATTGTATTTGTATACACAAAAGCCACGTTTCCAGACAAGTGGCAGAAGCCCTAGACCTTTACCTGGTTTAGAATATCAGAATATAAACCTACATCTTAGTTTTCTTAAAGTCAAAAATCTTCAACTAAGAAGCACCACTTTTACATGAACAAATACAGTCTTTATTTCTCTTGGGCACACACTCCCTTCTAGGGGATACACATCACCTCCCTAATGAAATTGATGCTATTATTTTCACAGCACCCTATAATCCTGGAAGCACTGAAGACCACACACAAAGTGTTGCATCTTGTCTTGTAAGAAGCCTTCTTACTTTTGCAGAGGGTTGAAATAAAAACGTCGACTTTGGAGTTGAACTGCACTTGGAAGCAAGACCCTGACCAGTCTGGGAGTTGTACCAAATCTGACATTTCAGTCATCTTTTAAAAATATCTCACACCTCTCCTGACTACTTCAGTAGCAATCTCCACAGGTTTAAACTCAAAACATTATGTCCCCAAAAGAGGTAAAAAAATACTTTTTTTTTTTTTTTTTAAATAACCAAAGATCAGAGGATTTGAACACACCAAAGACCATGTCCATGGTGAGACCTAGAGCACAACCCAGCAGCTGACTCCAAAAGGGAAGTTGTGACCATGCAATGAACACCTGGAGCAGAACAAAATGCTCTTATTCACTGTGCTAATTTGAAGGATATTAGATTACCTCTTTTAAGTTGTTCACCACTAAAGCAGTAACACTGGTGCAGCATTTTCCCGAAGTGTGTTCACATCTGGAAGCCTTTACTCAGCAAAACATCAAGGCATGGGCTGAAGTCATCGGTTTCTATTCAAAACCCCTCACTGAAATAAGGGCGTGTGCTTAGCAGGAATTTTTTTATGGTTGCAAGGCAACTCTTATGTGGTTCAGTAATCCAAACCCATTTTTCTGGATGTCCCCCATGAAGGAGAGTCTCCAGTCTCCTCTGCTGTTCCAGAATACAGTATTTTTCATCAGTGCCCCATTTCAGAGGTGTTCAGTTTTCTCCAGGTGCGGAGACATTTGCAAGGACAGAGCTCTTCCAGTAATTCTAACCACGTAACCCACAGGAATTGCTGGTATTTCCCCACTTCCATCTCTTTGGTTCTTGCACAGAAAAAAAAGTGAAAGCCCCAAGGTGGTTGTTTTCTCAAAAAACATCTCTAGCAGCCATGGCTGATACAGCCCCAGTCCCAACTGTTCGAACACAGCACTGGCAGGTTCATGCTGGTTGAGAGCACGACATGGCTATCCATCCTGCTGGGATGGGAAGAGCCAGCGCATGCATGGGTGGGTGGTGGGTGATGTGGCAGCAGAAGGATTACCTAGCAATATTCAGGGATTATTTGCATTTCAAAGCATACACGTTGCTAACATAGGAAAAAACAAAGTTGGGAGAGACACTGGGGAGGAGAGAGGGATTAAAAATAAGCCAAGCCAATCCCTTCCCTCCTCACTCAATGCCACCCATCTGTAGGGCAGGGAAGATGCTACAGGTATTTGAGCTAAGGAAAAAAATTCTTAAAAATGCAAAGGCCAAATTGTGCAATGTATTTTATGTGCCTGCAGGCTAGAGATTAAACCCACAAAGGATTTACCCAGCCCTCGGAAATGGGGAACATGCCAAACAATTACAAAAAAAAGTTGCGAAACAGATCTGAATGGTGATTTATATCATACATCTTTTTACCTGAAATTCCTTATTGTTTTTTAATTAAAAAGCAATTCCTTACTGAAGGTAAGAGTGAGCTCACTATGTTGTCTTTTCATCTCAAGAGGTAGGAAAAGAATCACTTAGATTTGAAAGAGGAAGAAAATTTAGAAAGCATTGTTTTTCTCAACACATCAGCTTGCTCATAGCATTGTGAAGGTTTCAACAAAAGAAAGCCTCAAAAATCTCAAAAAGCCAACTAATCACTTGGATGCCTTGATATCATTGAAGTGTAAAGATATTGGGCACCCAAAGGCCATGGGCTGAAATGAAAGCATAAATATGGAAGTGTGATGGCACAGGGAGGGCACAGCACACGCCAGGAGCCAAAGTGTCCGGTGTCTGCAGGCATTCAGAGAATTGAACAAATGGAAGGAGATACACACCCCTTCGTCACAGATCAGGGGTGTTGGTGTTGACTGTAATTTTATGGATAACATCTTCAAAGACAAAAGCTGGAGTTACAAGGTGGGGGAAGGGGAGTGTTAAAACAAAAAACAAAACCAAAAATCAGTACTTTCGGAAAGACAGGAGCCCACAGCAGCATGAATACAGAGAGTCCAGATTAAACGGTGTGGCCCCTCTGCCAGCAAAGGAAGGGATCTGCTCCTCGTTCACTTTTTGGCACACCAACTGTCAGAGTCCTTTGGCTACAACCACCTTGGAAGGCATCAGACCTGCAGCTTAAATTCACAGAAAGCAAGCAGCAAGGGGCTTAATGGGTTATGATGAACAAGCCTGTCCAACAAAGAAATATCCACACATATGTCTCCAAAACACAGGGCAGACTCAAGAGCTCCAGGGTCTGGCCAACAGACCTTGAACTTGGCATGTCAGAAAAGGAGGGTGACCGGGAGCCCACCTCTGCTTCAGAACATGGTCAGGGCACAGGGAAGCAAGCAGCAGCACCCAGCACTGAGACACACAAGACAGAAGGATGACTGTGCTGCCTTTTTGTCACCAGATTTCAAGAGGAGTTCTAGCCTCACGGGCTCTACACGGGCCTTGGGGACATGGCATGCAGCCATGATTTCACATCTACCCCAAGCACAGCCACCCACAAGCGTGTAATCACTGAGCAGCCGGTCATTTAACACCCATGTAAATCTGTCCATGGTGTACCTGCTGCCAGACAGCAAGGGTCTTGAGTTTCCCACCCTGCCAACTTTGCTGCAACCGTGGGTAACCTGATGCCCAGCCATTTATTGGCATAAATAGATACCAACAACTAGGTCATAGTGACTTCATACTGGATCAGTGATAATCACTGTATCCACAGAGCAAGACAGGATATTGTATATAGATTTCAAAGCAAATAAGCTTCAGAAAACAAAAACAACAAACCCAAACCCGAGGCAGGAACTGTCTGTGCATTCAGAGAGTGCCTGCAAGCAAGGGCTGTCCCTCTTGGCACAGGTGCCTCTCTCCCATGGTCCCCAAGCCGCCCCACCTTGCAGGAGGTGGCAGTCCCCCTGCCCACCATTTTGCTATGGGAACTGACAGATGCTCACTGTATGCAGGGCAAGAACACGAGATAAGCAATTCCCAGAAAACCAGAACACGACTATTAATCAATGAACTTCTGTTACTTGCTTGAATAGGAAAACAAATTATTTGGGAACAAAAGTACCAAAAATGAGCTTGACCCAATCAACAAGCCTATCATTTAGCAAGATGACAATAGTCATTATCA
>NW_009941921.1:0-1927 GCF_000696875.1 Nestor notabilis | reverse complement strand
AATAAAAGTTGTGCCAACAGCCTGAGGAGTGCAAACACCACTTCTACCAGATATATAAAGACCAGAAAGCTATTTAAAACAATAGAGTGGAGATTGGCAATGCATAACCATTCAAGAGGGAGAGGAAAGAGCTTTGGCTCAGACTTCTCTTTGGTGTTCAAGTACCGCATGTCATGCCCAAATAAGCAGACTTCAAGAGATTGCTAAGAACAACTGTGAATTTAGCTTTTTGCTTAATAGTATGTTTTAAAAGGAAAGAAGAAAACATTCCAGTGCCTGGAGCTTTGCCCTCCCCACCTGCCTGTGCAGACATACTGTATTACCCACTCTTGGCACCCTGGCTGGTAATTCAGTATCACAATGCACACACGCCAGCTACCATCAGGCAACACCTGTCTGATTTTTCAGCAAGCCCCTTCTCTGAAGGTGTGTTAACAAGGGGCTTAAAAGAGAAAGCAAACCACTGTTCACCTCTCAAATGGAGAATTTTTGCTAGAAAGGACTGAAGTCTCCTGAAAGGAAGCACATGGTACAATATAAGCTGCAATGGCTTTTCACTGAGTACTCAGTTTACCTGCAGAACTTTGATGCAGCAAAATCCCCCAAACTCTACTTGGGAAATCTACTTCTAATATCTGTTTTGCCATCTGATCTAGCTGAGGGATTACAGCCCATAAGTCTTTAAAAGGAGTGGGGTTCAGTCAGCTCTACAAATGCTGATGGATGTCAACTTAAAGGTGATCCCAGAGGTTGGCTTATGGCATGACAGCTCCCTGAGCCCCTTCTGCTTAGATCAACAGGTCTTTCAAATCTTTTGCAAACTTCTTTCAAGTAGTCATGTTTTAGTTCAACTCAGTTAAACACCAGATTCATTTTACTTGATGTTTTTAAAGCTATCAGTCAGTTATGCTTTCTCCCCTATCAACTAACTCCAAGAAGGGGAAAAAGAACCGGTTAGAAGAGTGGGAAAACAACATTTACTTGCACCAAAACGGTCACAGATGAGAACAGGGCAAGTCACAAAGAAATAGAAAATTACCTTCTTAAGGTTTATTCAGTTAGGAGAAAAGAGGTAGTGGGGAAGAAAAGAAGCTACCTACTAAGAATAAAACCCTGACACATTTACATATGTACCTTAAATGTTTTTACTTTGATGAACAGTGGTTTACCTTTTCATTTGCAAAAAAATACTGAGGGTATGGGAGGACACCAGATACCCGTGCGTGCACATGCACACACAGGCTTAGGAACCAACGTGTACAGAAAGGACGTTCAGCAGGGAAGCCCAAGAGCAGGTCTGCCAGGAATGCTGCAGACATGGATGTCTCCTGCCAGATTTAACCTTTGGCTCTGCACAACCTTAACCCACCACTTACTAGCTAATTCATTCCAGCTCCAGTTTGTGGTGCTCTGTCTCATCAGGCTTCAGAAAAAAGAACAGCCAGCTTGCTGCTAGTGGACGTAGCAGACATTCAAACCACGCGCATGACTGACAGGTTCAGTGATTATCAACCCCAACGTGCCCACAGATCCCCTACGTGTGACAACAACCCCCAGACTCACACACAGCCCACTGCTCCAGCGGGACATGACTCTGAGCATCCCCTGCCTGCAGGGAAACCACCGTGGCACGACCAGGAGGATAGGAGCGGGATGGGACGCTTGATGCAGCCTCACCAGCGCTTTGCAGACATTTACCTAACTTTTCCATCCCGGGGCAAAGGGGAAAAAAAAAAAAAAAAAAAAGTCATCCTTTTACCCCTTCGTGAGGAAGGGCAGCGATTCACCCAACGGCGGCCGCCTTTGGAAAGACTTAAACTTCATTTTCCCGTTGAGCTCCTCTGCCCCCTCGCCGCCCCTGCCGGCGCGCACGACCGGTGCTGAGGAGCTGTTAAAATCCTTCCTCCGAGCGCTTTTCCCCAGGAGC
>NW_009941920.1:795-1121 GCF_000696875.1 Nestor notabilis | reverse complement strand
TTGGGTGCCCATTGGGTGGGAGGGCCCTCCATTGGGTGCCCATTGGGTGCTGACCACCCGTGGGCCTCCAGGCCAACAAGTGGCCATCAAGAAGATCCCCAACGCCTTCGACGTGGTGACCAACGCCAAGAGGACCCTGCGGGAGCTGAAGATCCTCAAGCACTTCAAGCACGACAACATCATCGGCATCAAGGACATCCTGAAACCCACCGTGCCCTACGGCGAGTTCCGCTCCGTGTAGGTCACCCCATAGGGGCATCCCAACCCCCTTTAGATCCTCCTGTGGGGCAGGAGGACACGTGGGGGGGAGCCCCATTGGGTTGGTT
>NW_009941920.1:0-444 GCF_000696875.1 Nestor notabilis | reverse complement strand
AGCCCCTCTCGTGGGGCATGGAGCCCACCACACGGCGCCGCCTCCCTCCCCTTTCTCCCTCCTTTAGCTACGTCGTGTTGGACCTGATGGAGTCCGACCTGCACCAGATCATCCACTCCTCCCAACCCTTAACGCTGGAGCACGTCCGCTACTTCCTCTACCAACTCCTCCGCGGCCTCAAGTACATCCACTCGGCCAACGTCCTCCACCGGGACCTCAAACCCAGCAACCTCTTGGTCAACGAGAACTGCGAGCTGAAGATCGGCGATTTCGGCATGGCCCGAGGCCTGGGCGCCGACCCCCGGCACGCCAAAGCCTTCCTCACCGAGTACGTGGCCACGCGGTGGTACCGGGCGCCGGAGCTGCTCCTCTCCCTGCACCGCTACACCCGCGCCATCGACATGTGGTCGGTGGGTTGTATCTTCGCCGAGATGCTCGGCAGGC
>NW_009941919.1:10680-34942 GCF_000696875.1 Nestor notabilis | reverse complement strand
CAGCAGCTCCCCCCTCCCCCATTTCCTTGGCCGATTCAGAGTTCATTTAATAATGGCTATAAACAGTCTTCTCTCCCATCACCACCCAAACGCTTGGGGCACGCCACTGGGGAAAAAAATAAACAACCAACACACATCTATTTATAAAGCACCCCACCCTAGCGAGGGTCGGAGCATCAAGCACTCCCCAAATAGTGACATTATTATGCAGCGGGCGGTTTTCCCTTGCCAACGCCTTTCAGGCGTTTAAAGTTTGCGAGTGATTTCGCTGTCTTTGAAAACAATGTCGTGAGCAAAGGTTACAGTGATGAGCTGTGATCTGCCAGCATACATGTTCAAAGTAGGTAGAAGTAAAATGCTCTCCTCGAATAAAAAGTTGTCCAGTGATATACTGGATAAGTGGGCTTGTATGTTAAATACCAGAGGTTCTGAGCGTATGTCTTCATTACATTAGCTTGTGTTATAGTAGATATGATACAGCTTTAAGAGTGGCTGCAAGTTAATAGTTTCAGAAGAATTGATTTCGTAGTCATCTGTTCGATAAGGTGTTTATATTTATTTAGTACCATTAAAATATTTCAGTGCTGTGTATGGCAAAATTATGCTGTTGCAAAACTAAGGTTTAAGTTTACCTTAGTGAGGAACGAATTTATTTTTTTTTTTTGCAGTACCTTTCCTCAAATGAGAAGGTGCTGGTCATTCTGGTCAGTCAACTGGCCAGCATGGTAACCTTAAGGTTTAAGGTCGTGTGTGTCATACAAAGGAATTTTTTAATTGTTTTTAAGCAGAAGGCAGTTCTAGATCCTGAGAGCAGTAGGTGATATGTTTTCCTTAGATTCTGATGTTCAGCATCAGATTAAGTAGAAATATTTTCTAAAGTAGTTCTAACTCTTGTGATTCTATGAAATAACTTGCCAAATATGAGCCTATGTAGCACTTTCCTGAGCTTGTATGTGTACTGTTTCAGTGGTTAGGTGGCTGAAGCAGGATTTGTGAAGCACTAGTGAAATTGAAGACGGCTGCTGGTACTCGGGACCCTGTGTGAATTAACAAATGACAAAAAATTATGCAAGTTCTAACCACATTTCTTCTCTGATAGTTTCCCTCCTGTTACTATTCATAGTTTCTCTATGAATAACATCAGAGACACGGGAAAGGGGGAGGGAAACATGGGTCAGGGATGTTTTACATTTTACCTATCCAACCAAAGTAGCAATTGAAGGAAAGGAAAACAGTTTTGATAGGTGTACCAGTGTTTTTCCTTGTAGTAGGGACAGCTGCTCCTAAAGGTTTCTCTTCAGGCCTTTCTGGGTCTGTCTTTTGTATGAGACACTGGGCTAAGAGTTAGACTTGCTGGTCCATCATGCCAGTTATTAATGTTTTCCTCATGGACAGGTATCTGATAAAGCCCTCAGATAAATGTAGCTTGTCTGGAGAGAGCTGGTCTGTCCTCTCACACTCTTCTGGCACAGCCACGTTTTTCTCATATACAGACAAGGCCTAGCTCTGGTTTATGGGTTTAGTGCTTTGGTTGGTGGTTGTCTGGTAAATCTCTCCGCATGACACACAGTAGAAAACTATACCCATTTTCCAAGTATTTACTTACCTGTCTAGAGGTAAGCTTGAGATACTTTTGAAACAGAGGTGGAAATGCCAAATGACTGGTGAAGCTTGCAGGTCCAAACAAGCAGAACTCAGAGCAATGTGAATTAAAGCAGAATTTAAAAAAAAAAAAAAAAATTTCTATAAAATCAAGCTGGTTGCTTCTTATCTGGAGCACAGCTTACGCAGTGAAGTTGAGTCATTCTTGCTGAGATAGCATTTTAAGAACTGTCGTTAAAATGCTTAGATATTTAACTCTGGCACAGTATAATTTGCAAACTTATGTAACTGGTATGTTTTTGAATGCAGCTGTCAATAAGAGATCTTATTGCACTTTTCTCTTTTAGTGGAACCAGGGAATATAAAACAGCTGCTTTCACAAGATGACCCAAATATAAGTCATTTAACAGTAACATATTTCTTACTAAAATACTGTCGCTGCTATTGACTTTTTACATGTTCAAGACTTTTGATGTAAAAATACTTTTTTTTCTATGTAATTGGCTTAGCAGAACTACATTTCAATTAAGTGACTGAATAATGCAGTTTGTGCTATTAAATAAGCAAGTTTTGGAATGGGAAGTACGGTAAAATAATTGTATTCATTGCCTCTGCAAACCAGCTCACTTCGAAGACTTGAATAGTAACAATGTTTGAAGTCAAGAGAGTTGTGACTTACAGCTACACCTGAGACAACATTTATTCTTGCTATTGCATGTGGCCTTTTGTATTTTTTGCTCATCTTTTCTCATAAATTGTACTTCACTTTTTAACTTTAACATTTGTGTATCATCTGTAACTTTTTTAAATGATGCAACCTGTAGTCATATTTGTTCTTTGGAAAATAAAGCTCTTTTTGCATGCTGCTTTGTTGCTGAATTCTTAGTCATCTCTGTAGTTTTAGTCACATGATCCAAATTTCAGTAAAAATACTAGGATAAGAAATAAACTTCTGTAAAATTTAAACATGTTTAACTGCAATGCTCCTCGTTGAAAGAATGGAAAATTGCGAACTATAAAACCTTTGTTAACAATATGTAATCCCTGAAAAAACACCAGTGCTCTTGGCATATTTAGAAGATCCAAGGAACTTACATAAAATGTGATTTTTATGGCATTTTATGCACATGCCATTAGGCCTTGCGTAAGAAGGATTCATGTATTTGAGCCATGATGTGGTATGGATCACAGTGGAGATAGCATTAGCTCCTTGTAGCTTCTTTAGGTTGCTCCTGTTGCTGTCTGTCTGTGCTGGAACAAATTAGGGTTTATTAAGATGCAGCACTGCTAGAGTAAATAATTTAAATCTTAAGACTAGGAGGAATGTTTGTACCGAGGAAGTAGTAATTGGGGTAGGAGAAGAAAGCAAGCATGATACCATGAGAGTAAGTAGACTGATTTTTGTTTCTGGCTAGAGCTAGTATCTGACTGCTGCTGATGTTAAACCAGTGCTGTAAGATCTGCTTTTCTATATTTCTATCTGCTACAATGCCTACTTTTCTATATTTCTATCTGCTGTCTAAGGTCTGCTTTGCTGTATTTCTGTATGCTAAACTGCTCTTTGTTAAACTGCATTCTAAGTTACAGATGTCTGTCAAGTCTGTGTTATTTTTTTTCTGCTTGTGTTTGAACTTAACAAGCTTCTGTTTTACTGACTTTTTTTTGTTTGTTTGTTTTTCATGTACTGGTAAAATTAAGTAATGGATATTTCAGCTTGCTAACTGAAGTCTACAAAACACAGTGTTTATAAATATGTGAAACAGTTGCTTAGGATTTTTTAACAACTCTTTTAAAAAGGTGTTTATATGTGACTAAAATAACAGAATAAAAACTGCCTTCATCTACAGATAGTTTTGATGCAGTACCCTTACACTATTTAGAGTGTAAGCTTTACAGCAGTGTACTAGCAAAAGAGCATCTAAGAGTGATACAAAGGAAAAAAAACGAAGTGGCTAATCAGGTTTCAGTATTGAAATGTAGAGCAATCCTAACAGTTTACACACAGAGGAAAAAGTATGTTAGCTTCTTTATTGCTAACATCTTGGTTATTTCAGGTAAAAATATTTTAATAGATAAAAAGGTCTCTAAAGTCTTTAAGGTAATAGTTTACAACCCCCAGAAGCTCAAGTGTAACATGACTTGTATTCTGATAACTGCAGTTTAAATAAAGCAAAGCACTTAAATGTGCTTATGCTGATACTCCACGTGCAGCTGAATTATGTGGGACTACTCAGATGTATGATGTTGCTCTCAGGTTTAAATGCCTTGCTGGATCGTGACCTAGAGGATGAAATGTGCTTTCATGTTTGGGTCTCAGCTGTAACTTGATAGATTTTCTGTATCTATGTATACAGTTCATTTTAACTACCAACTGTACTTTTCCTTTGGAATTTGAATGGTAGTCTGTATTTTTCTTAACCATATATCATAGCTATTTGTGCATAAAATTATGTTGATTTTTTTTTTTGCATATAAAATACTGTTAAATGCAGTAGCCATGAGAGCTGCGTAAACTGTGCTTAAGCTCTTTCTGTTTGGAGATGAGTTTAAGGAGTTCTCCAGCTGTCCGCTGAATTAAGTAAATCCCAGTCTTCAGAAAGGGGTCCACAATGCAGAAAAATGTGGGCATGTAAGTGGTTAGTATTAAATTGTAGGAATATTTTGTGAAGAAAGATTTGATTTTATCAGTAAATAATTTTTCAGTTCCCTAGTCTAATTATAGTAAGTATTTAGACAGACCCTTCTTAAAAATCTAGTATTTCTCTCTCTGATGAACCATTCTGAGGCTGCAGAATGAGGCCCTGTATACTTAGGAAATGCTGGCATTAGTACTGCTTGTATTTTGAAGAACAGATGAATTTGTCAGTGTGCTCATTTGGTCACCAGAGTATTTAGAGCTCTAATGGGTCTCAACTTTGGACTCAGGAGAGCACCTTACTGCCTTGTTCATCATGGGCAAATCGGTCAACTCTGCACTGATTCTGATACAAGTGAATTTGGAAATTGGTGTGATCCTCAGAGGAAAGCCTTCTGTCCAGAAAGTTATTGTCTGCATAAAAGGCTAAAGCAATAGGATTTTTCCATTGGTTTCTGTTTTTATATTTTTATGTAGTCTTGGGATGGGGAGGGAGAAATCTACTTTATTGCAGCAGTCATCCTCTATCCTTGTTCTTTTAATGAGATAGGAATGCTGGGGACGTGAGGGCAAAATAGCTTTGTAAATAAAAGCTCTGTGTGTGTGCGAATGAACAAACTCTGGCTTTTCCTAAGCTTTGAGGATTAGACTTCCAGGTCTTAATGTGGTTCTGGCATAGTTCTGATGTCATTTCCTTGCAAGCAAAGCCAGGTTACAGCTGTACACTTCAGAACATTTCCTATTTTATTCTCCTGTGTAGTCATCAGGCCTTATGTCTCCTATATGCTGCTTTTCCTGTATTCTCACTAGAATAGTGGTAATGCTGCTGGGATTAGAACCCCACAAATATTTTCATGTAAAATGAAGGGAAATTGCATATGTGCCTGTCTTTGAATTATTTTTATATACTGAGTACTTGGCTAAACAGGAAATTTTGGGGCCTTCCTGCAAACATCATCTAATCACTGGGCACATGCATACTGGTTGTCTTTTCTCTGAACAGTTTATTTTACTCCCAAGCACTATCTGTATTAACATTTTTATTTGGGTTTTATTCTTCCATACTGATAAATAAATTACTCGTAAGACATATCAGAAATAGATGGCTGATGCTTACTGTTGAAGTTAGAAAGATCTAAAGTTGAAAGCTTTAAATAATTATTTTTAAAGAACAGTGACCTTGGGAAGCAGCTGGAGGTGCAAAGACTAAAAACTGAAGAGGAGATGGTGTGATGATTCCATGTATTTGATTTTCTTTAAGGTGTACAGGACTATATTAACTTAGATTTTAAAATGTTTGTGGGGAGGTTATTAGTAAAACAATATGACAGAAGGATGGTGGGATTCTGTAAGAATTTGTACACGTTACCAAAGGTGACAATACCAAATTATGCCAACTGTAAAAAAGTGACAGTTTACTGAACTTCATCACCACAGATGAGAAAGTGTGCGAGTAATTTTTTTTGCCATATTTCAGAAAGTTTTATTAATGCACTTGGTGTTCTTGGTTTTTAAAATAACTGTTATTTAAGCGTCCCTTTGTTTTTTGGAGTCTCAGTTAATAGTCCCATTTGGACTTCTTTCCATATAGCATCTTTTTCCTAGTTTAACACTTCAGATAAAAAAAAACAAATTTACAGTAGTTTGACTTCACTTCAGTTGCTTTCGAACAACCTAAACAGTCCTGGTCATTCTCATAAGTCATTCTGGTCTAAAGGTGTTTTGCCCAATAACTTCACTTGCTGCTCTGTGGTTCTTCCACTAAATAAAGCATTCATCTGTGAATCTTTAACTTTTTTTTTTTTGGTATGTATCTTTTGATTGATAAAACTGGCAGTGAACAAAGATGCTGAGGCTTTGAGCTCTAAATGAGAGATCAGAAAAATGAAAATTAAACAACAGGGGGATTTAGCTATTTAAGCATTTGATATGTTCAGATCTGTTCAATTCCTGGACTTAGAGTAGCTTGTACTCCAGAGTTGTCCATTAGGCCCATGATGTCTAGGAGTGGGCTGATATGCTGTTACGATGGTAGATGACAGTGGCAGAGCACTCTCGGTATTACAAGTACTGGAAAAAAAATGTAATTAAACTCTAATGACTTACTGTTAACTCCATTCTTCTGTGCTGTCTTTTTTTTGTTTCCTTTTCACCCATATGTTTTTCTGGTGAAGCTGTATTGCTGTGCATAGTTCTGTTGGAATAGCTGCATAGAACTGTATGCTCTTTCTGACATGAACACTTTGTTTGGAATTCTTATTTTCAGTTGTTTGTACTGGTTTTTAAAATATTTGGATCTTACTGATTTTCACTGATATATAAAGTGAAGCAAGGCCTTATTCCTGGCTTCTGCCTACATAGATTGCAGCTTTTTTGGATCTTCCAGTTCTTTTTTACAGTGCTTGCTTCAGTGAGGCTTTGAATTTTGGCTGGAGTCTGCAGGAGCTTGTGTGCTATTAGCAAAGCAGTTTTCTAATCTCTGTGTCGAAAATGGGTGTCTTATGTTTATCTTCCAACACTTTAAGAAATTTTTTGAAAATGAAATATAACCAGAAGGGTGCTGAACTGAACACCAGCATGGGCATGTTTTCTGCTTATTAATTCTTTCAAGCAAGGACGTTGGCTTTTTCATTCTCATACTGTTCAGACAGCAGCCTATGAATTTATGCAGAGCTACCTCATTCATTTTCATAGTACTTGTTAATGCCATTTTGGTTGTCTACACACTTTCATAGTGATTTGGCTGCTTGTACTTTGATGCTGCTGCCTAGTGTTTGGTTTTTGTTTTAATTTCTTTTCCTTATGTATTCCCACCTCTAATTTATAGTACAAATATTTAGAAAGAAGCAAGAATTCTGTCTGGGCCAAAAAATACCGATTTGTCTTCTCAGGGTGCCAGTCATTTTGGGATCCTGATGAGTAACTGATACTTGTGGATGCAAGTTGTATCTCCTCTCAAAATCAATGTAGTGATTTTTGTTCCCAGCAGTGGTCCTGGTGATTTTGGAAGGAAGTTATTTTCTTCAGTAACTAACTATATTGCAAAATCATAGAATCATGGAATAGTCAGGGTTGGAAAGGACTTTAGGATCATCTAGTTCCAACCCCCCTGCCATGGGCAGGGACACCACACACTGAACCATGTTGCCCAAGGCTCTATCCAACCTGGCCTTGAACACTGCCAGGGATGGAGCATGCACAACTTCCTTGGCAACCCATTCCAGTGCCTCACCACCCTCACTGTAAAGAACTTCCTTATATCTAATATAAACTTCTCCTGTTTAAGTTTGAACCCATTACCCCTTGTCCTATCACTGCAGTCCCGAATGAAGAATCCCTCCCCAGCATCCTTGTAGGCCTCCTTCAGATACTGGAATGCTGCTATGAGGTCTCCACGCAGCCTTCTCTTCTCCAGGCTGAACAGCCCCAACTTTCTCAGCCTGTCTTCATAAGGGAGGTGCTCCAGCCCCCTGATCATCCTCGTGGCCCTCCTCTGGACTTGCTTCAACAGCTCCATGTCCTTCTTATGTTAATGAAAACAACTCCATAAAGAAATCTTGAAGCTACGTCACCATGTTTCAGATTTCTTCAGGAACAACTTGTTAGATGAATTACCTTTTTCAATGTCCAAGGCTTTCTTTTTCAAAATGCAGATTACAAACATCTCCCTCAGAGGGAGTTTCAAACTCAGCCAGTGTATATTCATATAGAGAATAACAGCTCCCACTTTAACCTTGGAACAGGTTTAGGTATCTGCAAGCAAGGTAGGTAGGAGCAAGGTGTTTTAAGAAAGCTGAAACATACTGTTGGAGGGAGGGTGTTAACTTAGAAATGGTTACCTTTTGTGTTCCAGAAGACTTGGAGACTTCAGCAATCCTCTCCTAAGTCCTACCTACCCTACCATACAGACAGATGAAAAATAAATTGTAGGAAAACAAAGGGGATAAAGTATTTTGCTGCTTAGTACTGGGAAGCATTCATAAGTATGTCAGCTCTTAGCAAGGAAGAAGGATTTTAAGTGGAAGAGAAGTTATGTTTAAAAAAACAAAACTCATGAAACAAGTTATCTCAGTGAAATGGCAGTGCCTGTGGACTCAAGAGGTCAGAGCTCATAGTTGTCTGTGTCAGAGGTGCAGTGATTTAGTCTTTTCTGCTCTGGTATGAAGTTGTACATGTAATCATTGTTGCATATTAATTACAGGGAGAGAGGGAGGGTAACTGGGTAAAGGTTGAAACAATTCATACTTTCCCTTGTACACACAGAGTAATTAACTTGCTTTTCAAAACCTGTGGCGTTTTTTTAGGTTATATCACTTGCGTCCATGTGTAGACATTCTTGCCTGTCTGAAGGCCTGTTTCTGAGAGCTTGGATATTTCTCTTTACTTTCTTTAAATTAATGTTTCCAGCTGTCTACCTTTTCCTTTTCCCTTTGTCTGGCACATGCCTAGCTCCTACATCTGTCCTAAAGCACAAAAATTGTTATTACAAACTTTCTTACCCATATGCGTAGTTTCTTTCTATGTTCTTCTATTCACAATTGTCTTACTGAAATATAATGCGGACTACACTTGCATTTCCAAGAAGCAAGAATTCTGATGGGGAAATTGTGTTAGCCATGTTTGTTAAAATAGCATCATTTTTGTATTTTCTTTTACTTCTTTTCTTAGACAATTCACATTTCCTAGTTGGCCATGTATTTCTGTGTGTGAAAGTACATATTCAGAAACATCAACTGTAATTTTCAGTACTTTGTTGATGTTGTTGAACCGTGAATGCCAGAACTCAGTCATATAGCCTTCAATAGTTTTTAAATAGTTTCATTGGCAAGAAGCTTTTTCATGACTTCATTCAGCCCATGACTGTGGTGTAATTATGTCTCCTCATCTGCGTGTTCTGTTTTATTTTAGTCATTCTTCCGATCCCTGGGATGATCTCTTGACATGTTGTTTGTTAACATTAATTGATGTGGGACATCCAGTATGTACTGTCAGGTTTTCATTCGTCAGGCGCTAACTTCTGAACATGGTTCCACGTAATTTGCACAATTATATGCTGACTGGTTAGTGCATCCAGTGTGCTTAAGGTGGGGGGAAAAGTATCACAGGTCACATGGAAGTTGAAGGGATCAAATGCGCTCCCCCCCCCCATTCCGTAGCAGTCTGTAAAATTTGGTGACTTGATCTGTGTCCAGTAGTTCAGGTAAAAGTTGTAATCTTTCTTTATGGTGCTCATTACAACACACAGGGCATAATGTCTCTTGGAGAATTGTTCCAGGAAGTCAGAGTATGGGGTCATCTCTCAGCTTAGTTTGAACAAGCACCCATGACTTAAGCGTGGTTCGTATAAGCAGCTTATGCTAGTGGAAGGACTATAACTCGAACATTGTTTTAAAAGGATTATTAAATTGCAAATTGTTGAAGTACAAGTTTCAAATGGGGGTACTTGGTTTTCTTGGGCAGCATGATCAAATCCTTGTCTGAATTCCTTGGAAAAATAAATTGTCTTTTTACAGTGGTACATGGAGTTATATTAGCTGTCCTTTGTGAAAAATTTAAGATTTATCTTCATTTGAACCTTCAAGTAAATGAATAAGCAAATAGCAAAACAGCAAAATTAATTTTTGTGCGTAACAGGAGGCCTTATAGTTGTGCCGTCTGGATAGCACAATTTGAGGGACAAATGAAGGGGCAAAGAGGTTTCATGCATTCCAGTGATGTATCTGTGGTTGTCCATGGTCTGGTATACTAATTACCCTCTTTTTCTTTGCCACTCTGTTCTTCAGTGGCATCTATTTTCAAGGAGTTTAGCTGCTGACTCTTTGGCATGCTCCATTCATTATTTCAGTTTTGTTTCTAATGCTGCAGTCCTTTGAATTTTGGCACTCTTGTGTTTCACCCAAGATCTTGTTGATTTTTTTTTTTTCTAGGCCCTGTACAGTATTCTTGCTTTTCTGTCTGCAAATTGCAACTTGAGTTTTTCATGCACTTGCTTGTAGAGGCTATCTTCAGCTTGATGTCCACAAAATCACCATCTTGGAGGTCATGGTTTAGATGCATAGATGGGTCCCCTGCATATTTGGTTTTACATGGAGGGGTCTGTTTTCACTTCAAGTTTTGTTCAGAAGCCTCTCTATTCTTCAGAGCCAAAATTCAAGGACTTAGACTGCAGAAAACTCTTCTCTTTTAGGAGTGGGTGGTGTACATTTGCCACTAAACTTCATGATTAAAGTGCATTTTCTCTTACTGTGGCTTTAATAGGAGTGGGAAGAATGTCTCCTTTAGTATATATGTGTATCGTTCAAACGGCCTGAAAGTTGAGCATTCCGGAGTGGAGGAGTGGTTCTGTCTCCTGCTACGAGACTGCAGTTTCCTAACATGACTGCGGAAATGTGTGGCTGGGTTAAGAAGAGCAATGGGGGAAGGGTAGTAAAATTATTTGAGAATAAGGGTCATAAGATGAGGACTCCTGTTTAGGAAGATGCCTAAAGAAATACGTGAGAGGGCATGGCTAATCCATGTTGGGAATCTGTTGCTTTATTTCACATCATGCAAGCAGACTGTTCTGGGTCTGACTTCTCTCTTTGGTGTTATTACATATAAAGTCATGCTGTAACTTGGGCAGTGGCACTGCTGTAAGTTAGTCTGATTTGCATACAGTTATATGCTCAACTAAAGGTGTCGTTCCAACTAAATCAGTATAGTGCACAAACCACCTCCTGGAAGAACGAAGAATGTACCGGTGATTCAGGTATACACTGATCAGTGAAAGATATTTATGTAGATACAGACTCAAAAACAGCCTAAAAGGTATTTTTAGCAGGAAGGAGGTGGGACTTTCTAATGTCAGCTTGTTTGTTTTCTTTTAAAACTTAATGTGTTTTGGTTTGTTGTTTTTTGGAAGGGTTTTTTGTTAGGCTTGGCATATTCATCATATCCATTAGTCAGCTATACTTCAGGTACACGTGAGGATTTTGAAAACCTGGCCTACTCCCCTACAGATTTAGACCTGTGTTCTGGTGGAAGTATGGTCAGCTAGAGTGTTTGCAGAGAAGGCAAATGCAGTCTGTTATTGCAGTTTTCAGAAGTTGATTACTTTATGGTATGGGCTGTGAATAATTTCCTAAGTAGAAGTTATATGGCCACATAGTGGTTATCCTTGTGTCTGGTTGTATGCACGTCTGTGGTGGGTTGCTCGCACGCTTGAAGGGTGTCAGCATCTCACCTACAAGGCTTAATTTAGAATAGCAACAGCTTTCAGTTTAACCTCTGGGGAGGGATAAAGCAAATTGATTTTAAATGGAGAGTGGATTTGTTAACTCTTGAAGTGTGCTAGCAGTTCTGTATGAGTTGCTGGAACTGCTTATGACCTGACTGTATTTTTAATTGTGGTTTACATGACAAACTACTGAGAGGGACATATAGCTTCCAAAGCACAACTCTGAATATTGTGTGATTAGTGATTTGAGAAATTAGAAGGAAAACTGCTTTTTTTAGTCCAAATTTGGCAGTGCTTGTGTTCAGTTTAACTAGCTTATTCATAATGCTGTTCTGTTTTAAACACAGTAATAATGTAAAATACTGCACAAAAATGTGATGATTGCCAGGGCATTTCCTACTTTTTGAGCTCTAAATTAAGGTGAAATAATTGAATATCTGCATTGTATTTTATGGTCTCTTTGACAATAAGAAAGTGTTAGGTGTTCGTTTAAACTCTGCTGATATCATGGAATGAATAAAAAGTCTATTATTCTGCAGAATAATTCCCCATTTGATTTATGGCAGCATTCTGTAATTATTTTGATCACTCTGACTTCACTAGAGTTGCATGTGAAGATAAAAAAGTAAGTCGTATTTTTTTCCTAGCAACTGCAGTAATGTGAACCTCGTGCATGTGCTTAGGATACAAGACCAGTGTACACCATATTTTGTTGGCTAGTTACAGTTTGCATGGGTATCAATATTATGTGTTTGCTTGAAAAGACACAGAACTTAAGAGCAGGAATTGGGGGTGAGAGGTAGCAGAGGTGTACTGCTGCTGACATCTCTCCATACGGCTGAAGTATGTGTGGCTTTGTTTTTGCTAACAAAGCATGTGAGCCAAAGAGTGTATATCCAGTCCCTATGCCTCACACTTGAATCATTGTTGTGGTGAGATCAAATATAAACATTTCTTGACTGTTTGTTCTAACACAGATGTTTTAGAAAGGTTGATTGTGGCTAGAAAAAGCAATGTGAAAAGCTTTTTTTGGATATATAGTCACTTATAGCTGGAGCTGTATTGCAGTAAAAGCATGTTACCAAAAAGCGGTGTTATCACTTAGAAAACTGATGTGTTCCACGTAGAAGTTCAAACCTTCTAAATCTCCTAGTACTAATTTTTGTGCTTTGTATAGCTGCTTAGTTGGGGCTTCAGGTAAAATCTGTTTCAGGGACTCTTCTCACAGTTAATTTTTGTCCACGGTCTTCACATAGAAAAGCTCACAATCTTGTTCCATTACCTTGTATTGTAGAACAGTGATTTGCACACTCTTTGATGCTCCCCAGGGCTGAATTTGCAAGTATGTAAAATGTGTGACCTAGTTTGTATGATTTTTTTAATAATGAATGCACAAATAAACTGATGTGGATTAGAAGGGTGGGTTGGATGGTTAGGGTGTAAGAACCATGAAGATAAACCAGTCAGTTTACGCTGCCTGCAAATAATAATTCTTATTCTCTTAAGCATGAATATTTGCTGCATCACATCCTTGTGAAGGGAGGTGGAGGAGGACAGGGTGTGCAGTATATTGGTCTGGCTTGAATAAAGAAGCATGAATTTATAACACATGTGATTTTATTTCCAAACAGATTTCCTTAGACTTGTCAGGGGCAGTTGTCTTTCAGTCATGCATGAATACATTAAGGGTTTAAGTAAATCTGCAGCACAGACATCTGAGAAGCTTGCTGCGTAATTTAACTGAAAATCTAAGGATGAGCTTTCACAAGATGGCTGAGCTAAACTAATGGCTTGCTGCTGCCTAAAGGGACAGCTGCTCTGTTCCTTCTGAGTCCTGCTCCTAGTTATCCAGTGTTGCCTCTTCCTTTATGTAGATGCTGGCATCATCTCTATCATCCAGATTATTTTATCTGTTTAAAAAAAAGAAAAAAGGCACCAACCAACACCCCACCCCCCCACCCCCCCCCAAACTAGTTTGCTTTTGTTTCCACATCTCCATTGGAGAAGTGGAGTGTGAGCCAGGACTTTATGGCCAGCAGGTAAGGATCTAGGGAGTGCCACTGTCCTGGAAACATTGAACTTTTCATTGGCTTGGTAATCATAGCTATTCAGATGTATGCCAATTAACAAGTCCTCTTTCAAACTGATGTCATACATACTTAGACAAGAGGTGTTTGTCAGAACCATGAATGATAGTGGAATGTAAGTTTTTTAAAGTAAAACAGCTGAAAATACTTTTAAAAATATCAAAATCACAGTTCAACTACTAGCAGTGTCCTTGTTGAAGTTGAATGAAAACAATGCAAATTTACTTGAGACACAGAGAAGTCACTGGCTGTGTATTTTTGTCATCTTAGCATTATTTGGGCTATTATGTAATAGTTTCCAATAGAACGTTTAAACAAGATGATTAAGAAATCTTAATAATTTTTTTTTTCTTTTTAGAACTGAAGGAAGGCCATCATGGGAGCATTTTTAGACAAGCCAAAGATGGAGAAGCATAATGCCCAGGGGCAAGGGAATGGGCTTCGTTACGGTCTGAGTAGTATGCAAGGCTGGCGAGTTGAAATGGAGGATGCACATACGGCTGTAATTGGTTTGCCAAATGGACTTGATGGATGGTCATTTTTTGCTGTATATGATGGGCATGCTGGATCACAGGTTGCCAAGTACTGCTGTGAGCATTTATTAGATCACATCACGAGCAACCAGGATTTTAAAGGGCCAGATGGGCCTCCATCTGTGGAAAGTGTAAAGAGCGGCATCAGAACAGGTTTTCTGCAAATTGATGAACACATGAGAGTCATCTCTGAGAAGAAACATGGTGCAGACAGAAGTGGGTCAACAGCTGTGGGTGTCATGATTTCTCCCCAACATACATACTTCATCAACTGTGGAGACTCGAGAGGTTTACTTTGTAGAAACAGGAAGGTTCACTTCTTCACGCAGGATCACAAACCAAGTAATCCACTGGAGAAAGAGCGTATACAGAATGCAGGTGGCTCTGTAATGATTCAGCGTGTGAATGGCTCTCTTGCAGTTTCAAGGGCACTTGGGGACTTTGATTACAAATGTGTCCATGGGAAAGGTCCTACAGAACAGCTGGTCTCACCTGAGCCTGAAGTTTATGAAATTGAGAGATCAGAAGAAGATGATCAGTTCATCATACTGGCTTGTGACGGTATCTGGGATGTTATGGGAAATGAAGAGCTGTGTGACTTTGTAAGATCCAGACTTGAAGTCACTGATGACCTTGAGAAAGTTTGCAATGAGATAGTTGACACCTGCTTGTACAAGGTAGCCAGACTTGAGAGAAGAAGTTTACTGTGTTTTCACTATTAGAAGTTTATGAACAAGTTAAGAATAAGTGTTGAGTCCAGTCTATGAGTATCCAATGGTTTATGTTAACATGACTTTGACAGTAATTACCATGATTCCCACAAAAATGGTGGTAGAGGGGAAGCAAGCACACAACAGAAACAGTACAGCTTTCTGGGTGGTTTTGCTTAATGAGTTTAAAATCATGTGCAGTTATGTTGTGATCACTGGAAAACTAAAACCTGATGGGAAATTATGGGCAAGCCAAGGACAATAACTGCCCTTTTCTGTTCCACAGCATACTTTACAAAAGCTTAACTCTTAAGACTTAAGCAGGCTAGAGAATATTCTTTCCCTTCCTTTCTTGGGCATATAGTAGTAACATTACTGTCATAACTACACGAAGATAAATGCAGAATGAATGAACCTTGACTTCATATTTTGCAGTTTAAAATTTCTTCTTGACTATATGATTATCTGACTTCCTAAGTTAGTTTTTATTCCTGTTTAATGACTCTATTCAGTGTCATGTGATACAACTCTGAAACTAGCTTAAGTAGAAGAAGATGGAAAGGTTTCATTTAACACTTCTGTGCAATTTTGTCTACAGTAACTTCTACTTTGTATTAGTAAGTTGCAGGATGGTGCAGTTACAGAAGAGAGTTTCATAGCTTGACACCTAATTTTCCAAGGAAAGCTTTCTATAAAAGCAAGTAGTGATGAAGGGTAATGGCTTTAAACTGCAAGAGAATAGGTTAGATTTAGGAAGAAATTCTTCCCTGTGAGGGTGCTGATGCACTGGCACAGGTTGCCCAGAGAAGCTGTGGCTTCCCCATCCCTGGCAGTGTTCAGGACCAGGTTGGACTGGGCTTGGAGCAACCTGGTCTAGCGGAGGGTGTCCCTGCGTGTGGCAGGGGTTTGGAACTACATGATCTTTAAGGTCCTTTCCAACCCAAAACAGTCTGTGGTTCTATGAAAAAAGCCAACATTTTTGATACTAGAGAGGCAAGACAGCATCTCCATTCTTGCCACGTGGCTAAGAAGGTCATTGTTTCCCTTTTGGAAAAATGTAATTGTTTTCCAGCACTTTGGCAGGTTGATAATACAATTTGTTTACAATTTTCATCTGGTAATTCTGAAAACAAATACCTGCGAAGGAGCAGTGGCTTGTGGATGCTGTAAGCTTTGCAGTAGCTAGCTGTCAGCACCTCGCCATACATTCATGTACTCTTGTTTTAAACACTGGCTTGTTGTTGCTTACTTCATTGGTGTTGAAAGTTAAGCGTATGGATGCATACGTGTAGACCAGAGCAGTTACTTTTCATAAGCAGAATGCGTTTGTATTTTAACATATTCAAGTATTAGGGTTCTGTTTAGTTGGAGTTTTAAATGTTTCCATTTCAAAGAATAGTTTTGTAAAGGCCTGGGCCCCTTCCAGCTGGTCTTTCAACTCATTCTCTTCCTTGTAACTTTTTTGTTTTAAGAGAAGAGAGATAAAAAGAGGGGAAAAAAAACCCCGTAATAGCTGTGGGTTTAGGTGGAAGCACTGTCTGATTTCAGCACTTCCCTCTTTAGTGCTTTTAAATGATAATGGTTTTGTTTACCCATCTCATATTCAGCTGTTTTCCCAAAATGATTGGATAGTACTTAAAATAAGATGGAACACAACTTTGTAATTACACAGCACTCATTAATAATGTCTGTTGTTCAAAGACAATGGGGCTGTCTGTCATTGGTCTCATGTAGTCTTCAGACCATAAAAGAGTGAAGAACAAAATGACTTAAATTGTGCTGAAAAAATGGGCAGACTTCTGGAATTTTTTGAGGGTGTAGGAGGAAATTAAGGATAATGATAATGTTAATCCACAGTAGTAAAAGTTGTATTCTAATACCATCTAACTTGTGAATTTTTGTGTGTGAGATGCTTTGATGTGTATTTAGCCTGGTGTGTATACATTCTCAAATCATTTTTTCTTTTCCACCAGGGAAGTCGAGACAACATGAGTGTGATATTGATCTGTTTTCCGAATGCACCAAAGGTATCGCCAGAGGCTGTGAAAAGAGAGGCAGAGTTGGACAAGTACCTGGAAAGCAGAGTAGAAGGTGGATCATTTAAAAAAAAATAAGTAACTTTGTTTCTAAACAGACCCCCTGGCCCCCTTCCCCTTCCAACAACTAAGCTTTTAACACATTTGGGCTTTTTAATAGACCTTCAAGTGCCATTTGGCCATCTAGTGTACATCTCTGAAAAAGGCACTCAGTCCTGCTGTACGTCCTGAGAAAATCTGCAATGGAAGTGCAGCAGGCTGTGGTCCTGAAAGTTACTCAGAACAGCAGAGAAATAATGCATTTGTGCTCTGTGTTCTTCATGAGTCCATTGACAGCGCTAACTTCCAACCAGTAAATTTTGGTTCCTGTTACATGAGTTAAATGAAATAATCAGAATATATTGCAGAGTGAAGATGATAATTTGAGTGCCATTTTTCCAGATAGTTATGTACAAATCAGTTAGCTATAATATTCTCCAGTTATGGTAGGGTTACAGCTTGATTACTGTCATCTTTAAGGCACCTGCTAACATATTCATTTATTTGAAAGTACGTCAGAAATTTATCAAAGCTAATCTTTAAGCATTCATGATGAACAAAAGCTGGGAGCTCGTCTTACACTGATAATAACTTCAGAATTTTGCTTCAGATTTGTACTTGAGGAGTTCTTAAGCTTTAAACTGAAACTGCAAGTCTTAACAAATTTTGGGTGACCTAACTGAAAACAATATTTGAAATCAGTTTGATTTAAAAGATTTCTCATTATATCTAGATTTATAGTGCCTTTTGATACTTAAAAACAACCACAGCTTGGAGTTTGTTTCTGAAACATAAGACAAGCTGTATGCATTATTTGCATAGATTAAGTCTATTTTTGAAGTGGACTCCTCTAGACCTATATGTTACAAGTCTAGTTATGTGTATATACTCCACAAGTCCTTAATAGCACACAGGGCACAGTACACCAGAGTTCTTCACAGCTATGGTATCTGTGATTACTAAGTTAGAGGAATATATTGTGCACTTTTTTCCCCCTCCTTAGCTTGCATGAAGATGACAGTGCAGCTTCAGAAATTTCACAGAGAACTTGCCTACGTGGGAATTCTAGGTTCCACTAAATCAATGTGCAATTTTAAAGCACTTTTTACCTGTGTAGGTGTTCCTTCAGAAAGTACCACCTTTTTTTAAAGGCCTTATTCACTGTGTCTTGGCAAACTACATCTGTTCTGCCCCTGAACAAATGTCCAGACAGACATTTCCGTGTTTTAAGCTAACACTTCCCTAATAGGAGGAGTTGGTGCACAGTAAGCAATAGTGTGAATCTTTTTGACAGTGTAGCAGGAATATCTATGTGCATGGTAACACTGCATGAGTTAAGTGTCAGATGGCTTTCTCCATTTCAAAGCAGTGAGCAGTTTTGTACCAGGCATTTGAAGAGCTTACTATGTATGCCCACCCACAGAATTTGTGAAGAGCAAGTGTGCTTTAAAGTCACACATTAATTTACAGCATGCTAACTCTCCTCATTTGGGCAAGTATTACCTTCCTGTCTTAGATACTTTGTCTGAATTCAGACAAACCCATAAACTACAATATGAAAATACATTCAAGGCTGCATCTTCAGCTGGCCTTATTGTACCCCAGGAATATATGATGAGGAAAGCTGACGTTTTTGTACAGACACTTCATTTTGTAAATGAAGAACCTAAACACTGGAACTGTGTGTGATTATGGTACATACAATGAATTTGGCTGCCAGTACTTTGCATTTATACAAAAACAAAATTTCAGGAATGAGCAAAGTTTGATACTTTATATAGAGGCAGAAGGATTCTGTATGTAGTTATAAAGCACCTTAATACTAATTTATAGGGATGATATCTGAAGAGTTTGAGGAAATATATTGTACTTCCCCAAAAGGTTTCTTTTTTAGAGTAGTCCTCAATCTCTTCTCTATTGTTGCACAAAGATATTATTTAAATTAATGAGTATGTAGTAAACACTATTCAATCCATCAGCGATTTATATCAGCTGAGTGGAGAATTTGGCCTTTTAGGTCTTACTCATGAGGGAAGTTGAGAGACTGAACTAAGGCAGAACTTCAAGACCAGGAATTGATTAACTTTGTTGCATTGAACTGAGTAATTCTTAGCAGTTGTTTCCTGGTGTAATGGATAGTGCAGTATGGCTAGTGAGGTAGGGTGGCTACAGCATCTGAAGTTTTCAACACTACAATGAATAATCTTGCTGTTATCCTAGGATACTTTAAAAATGGCAGTGCTTAACTTTAAAAGGGTAATCTGCAGCTGAAGGAACTAGAAAATACGAAGAGTACTTTTATAAAGATCTCACTAAAATAAGTTAAAATAGAAACTTGGTGAAAACACATATCATGTATTTTTATGCATTTCAGTACTCAGTGTAGTCCAATAAGTAATGAGATTTGATGTTACTAATGTGCTTTTTTTTTTTTTTCCCTGGTTGTACTTTTATTCCCTCAGCCTAGCATATGACTTTATACCATTAAGAAGCAGTGCGAATTTTAAGACTGAATGGGGTTTAGTACTGATGGTCATCTTGAATAAGGAGAGACGATTCAGACTTTTAGGAATGTAGAAAGTTTTCTACTTACCATCCCACCTAGGACTCTTCTTTTACTAATTCTGATGTGTTTGTGATTCAGATTCATAGCTACAGTAAATAATAATGGAAGAAGCAGCAAGTGTGGAGAAGCATCTTTGTGCCATTACTTGCAATAAATCAGTGTTACTCCTAAAGTATCGTGTGAATTTCATGGTAGAAGTAATCAGTCATTCCAGAATGTGTTGCTATTATTTGCACTAGTATGTGTTACTGATGTGTTGACTCTAAAAAGAAAGTTGTTGTCTAAACTTCTTTTGTTGTCTTTTTTTTTTCCCATGAAAACATTCCATAATAGATAATCCTTGCAATATTTATACCTATATAGAGAAAAATAACTTTAAGTTAGGCATTATATGTGCCTTCCCATATTTTTCACAAAATGAAATCTCTGGCTTTTCCTTAAACTTTGTGTGGAATTCCCATTCAGAATATCAAAAAGCAGATATGTTTTGAATCTCTTATTTTAGGGTTGTAAGTACATTTTTCCAGTACTTGATGCCATGAAAATGTGTAGAAGGTTTAAAAGTAAATTAAAGGTTGGGGGGAGGGTTACAAGATGTATTGAAAGAAGATAATTCCAATAAATTCAACACAGCTAGCAGACTGACTCCATTTGTTGTGTCTTCAGTGTTCATTCAGTCTGTATCTATAGTTTTATCAAAATATAAATGTGTCATTTAGTGGAGACTGTATGTTAAATGTACTGCAGTTACAGGTTGTGAAACTGTGTAGTATAGGTAAACTATAAATTCCTTATTTTTGTACAGCAGAACTTTAGCACTAGTACAATGTAGAATATATTAGATGTTCAAAATTGCACAATAAAGGAACTTGGCGAACCAAATCTGAGATCTTTGCTTTTTATTGAGATTTAAGAGTGTTAGATTATTTGTTTACTGATTTTACTAGATGGTAAAACGAATTTTGGCTATAGGCGTTGAGGAAATGGCAAGTTTTTGAGGTGTGTATGGTGTGTGGTGTCATGTATATAAGAAGTAGGTTTGGAAGTAAATGGCTAAAAGCTTTTTATTTGCAGAGTTTTGACACTGGTTGAGGGCTAGACAGTGCTCCCACTGTACCTGGCAAATAATTTACACAGCCTGACTGCAGAATAGAGCTGATGCTTTTTGTAAACACACACAGACCTGAAAAACTATTACATGCACTGAAAGTAAGTCACAATTGTTGGGGGGGGTTTTTGGGTTTTTTGGTGTTTTTTTTTTTTTTTCTTTTTAACTGAAAAGGACTGGATACATGTTAGTTTTTAAAGCTTTTAATGTGCCTTATCTCACAAATTAAATTATAAAATAGAAACTTCGTATGCTTTTCTGGAATTACCATTTAGGGCAAAAACTGAATGCTAGAGTATTCTTCAAAAGTGGTACTGATGAATTCCAGCTACTCTTAAACCTGTGTAAATACTTTATTACATGAAGAATAGCGTGCATCTACATATGTGTATGTATATATGCATGTATGTACACATTATTGTGTGTGCAGCCTTATGCCCTTGAAGATCAACAGCGCCAAATCTTAAAAATTCATCTCTCACACAGTTTGTAAGAGCTCATGTTTACAGAGAAACCAATGTTCTTTAAATTTCATAAAATCCCCATTTAAAGAGTGAGTCTTCAGAGGTGGTATGGTCTCTTGAGTTCAAATAAAGTTGTGTGCTTACAAAAAAAAAGCCTAAAAATAAAGTTAAAGACTGAATTTCTTAGCGAATGTGACTGTGGCTACAGTACAGATTCTCTTCACCCAGAAGTTGGAGCGGATCAGCTTTAAATAACTGCCCAGTATTCACATATCCCTGAAGTGAGTTGAGGATGGAGCTGTCTCTTAGATGTGGTGTCCCTGGCTTTTAATTTGTATGTAATAGTTCTTAAAATTTGCTTGTTGCTGTAATGCAGTGAGGTACAAGTATTGGCTAATACACATACAGCCATGGGAGTTATTTTTAGTATATCTAACTTTTTGTTCCTTGAAAATACTATGCTTTCTATGATGGGAATAATCTTTTACCTTCTGTTGCAGCGATAAAGCTCAGGGCATTCTGTTGGGAAGATACAACAGAAGATGCAGTATCTAATGTATAGCAGGAAAGCCATTAAAGATTTTTTTTTTTCCCCTGCTTTTATTAGGTAGCTGTGTACTTCTAAAACCAGTGTGCATGTTAACAGGTAGGAATGTATGTCAAATCTGTTACAGGTTCTTTTTCATACCAAACCAGAGTTAACAATTACCACGTTGAATATGGTCTGTCATAATTTTTAAATATATATATGTTTACTGAAGTTAAGCTGCCATGTTATAAAACTGAGTGTTTCAATCTTTTTAAGTTAAATTTGGACTGCACTTACAAAAAAAGTACTTCTGATTCCCAGAGATCATAAAGAAGCAGGGTGAAGGAGTCCCAGACTTAGTCCACGTGATGCGTACGTTAGCAACTGAGAGCATCCCAAACCTCCCGCCAGGGGGTGAATTGGCAAGCAAGTGAGTTCACATCGGTGTAAATGTGGTTTTTCATTTAAATCAAAACTTAACTGTCAGGCCACTCTTAAAACTGGGGGGAGGGAAAAAAGGTGGAGGACAAAAGGTGATGATCTGTTCTTCAATTTGTATTACTCAGTTTCTCTGAATGGACAGGACAAGCATAAGAACAGAGTTAACTATGAATTGCTACTAAAATTAAATGTCAAACTGTAGCTTGGAGAAGGACCAAGGGTTTGTTATTTTGGTTTTTTGGTTTTTTGGTTTTTTTTTTTTAAGGGTGGCCTGAGTGTGTCTGTTTCTTGTAATTAACTGGGTTTTCTGGGTGGGAGGTTTGAAGATGCAAAAATAATGCGCTGAGTTTAATAGCTACTTGGGTATGTAGTTCTACACTTTGACAAGAAGTGATACGCATATGTTTTGCTTGGCAACTTTCTTTTCTTGTCTATAGCTAAAGCAGTGTCATATTTGCTTAAAGTTTGCTTTTGTATCTCTCTGCTGTGACAAATCTGAAAACTAGATAGAAGTTTATGAAAAAAAAAAAGTGGGAAGTTGAATTTACAGCCTTATATAGGCTGGCTTTGTCCTTGAGGAGTTCAACATTGATGCTTTGTGGCTTCTCAAATGGATGCTCAGTCTTTAAGAAAACAATGCGCTTAGCTTGTTTGCACACCCGAACCAACTGCTTTTTGGTTCAAAAGATGATTCATGAACCTGTGCTGTGTTAAACTGGATTGGGTGCATATGTTATAGACTATTTTTAATCCTTCAGAATATGATTTTTGTATTGTTACACAAAAACCATGAAGACTATAGGTATGCAATTGAATAAATAACTGTAAAATGACCTCTACAAAATAAAATTGTTCTTGCATGAATTGTTTGACTAGGAAGAGGTGTCGATCTTAAGTATAATAGCATCTATTTAGGATGTGTGGCTATAGTCTTGAACTATTGATGAGTCATGAAGTATGGCATACAGATTGATTTTTCTCAGTCTCCTTTGGCTAGCAGTAGTATCACGGTTGTGAGGTGGTGCTGAACTGACTGACTTCCATTGGATTTTGTGTCTTAGTGATGCTAGTTTGAATAGGGATTTATAGAAGTAAAGATTTAATTGGATGTTAGTGTAACTCAAAGCACTACTGCCAATTTGGAAGAAAAATAATGCTTTTCAAGAAACCTTCTTTTATCTGTAATCAAAGATACCTATTTCTTGAAAGATAAGGGAAACTTTCCTGTTCATGTGTGCAATGTACTTTGTGTGTAATTGCTTGGATTTATTGCTTTAAATTCAGTCTCTTCTTCCATGCCATATAATCATTCACTAGATCCACTGTGATGTTTCTACTGCTGCATGGTAATTCCTGACTTTTTAGTGTTATGAGATGATTATAAAGCCTATCATCTGCTTTTTTTCTTTTGCTGCACTCCTTTGTGACTGTGCTGCATGCATTCATGAGCAGTTAAAAGGTGGTTCTTTGAAGTTTGTTTTCTGTCACAGTTGTAGTCTGCTACGTCTGTATACTTGGTTCTGCAGAGGAGGATTTGGAAGAAAGTTGCTTTTAAAGTCCAATCTATAATTCATGTGTTTTACTGCCCTCTTTCCTTCCTACTCCCCTTTTTTCTTCCTGCTCCCTCTCCAAAGTCTCACATTGTTGGCGTTTTTGGTTTTGAGTGTCAGTTTTAAAGAAAACCTTTGCACCATGTGTAACAAACAAAACTAAACAACAAACTGCAAACAAAGTGTTCCTTGTTTACATGTTAGTTGCAATTTTTCTATTAATATTTTATCAATCTTTTTCCTATCAATATATGTATCAATATTAGAAAAGTCAAGAATTCCAGAGGTTAAAGTTAATTACAGGCTACCTTAAATATGCTAAGCAAATTTTTCTTACAGGAGGAAGCTGGCAAAATTCCTGAATTTTTTTAAAAAAAATTTTTACCAGACAAAATTCTGCTCAGTCTGAAGATAGGATACATAGACCTGCTATTTACATTTTACATTTTTTTAAGAAGACTTTCAGGAGAGTATTGGATGTATTGTTAAAGAGTATTGCTTCATGGAAAGTACATTTTGGAATGCAACATGAACAGAAATGTATTTCAGAATACAATTTGTGTGCATCCAGAAAATAAAAACCCCTACTATTTGTTGAAGTGCCATAACTCATTAAGTACTACTGCAGTGTTCATCAGGCACACAAATGACGAGGGTATTCAATGTCCAGCAAGTTTTCTGATGCCCTTTCTCAAAGTCAAGAAGTCTAGCACCAGACAGCACTGCAGCCTCACCTGGGTTTCAAA
>NW_009941919.1:2899-10649 GCF_000696875.1 Nestor notabilis | reverse complement strand
CTGAACTCTGAGTGGTATTCAGCCTTACGTTTCCTGAACCTGAAGCTTTTAAAGGATACCATAGCTGTCTTCAGTGTTTAATGGCACTTCGTGCTTAACTTGCAGTGAACTGGGTTCTGTGAGTTTAAAACATTTTAAAGTTTACATTTTAAATAAAAATTGTACTTAGGGAATTTGACTTTAAAAAAAAAAAAAAAAAAGGCACAACCTTAAAATCTTGTGGGTTTGTTTTTTGCTCTAGACGGAGTGTGATTGAAGCCGTTTATAATAGACTGAACCCCTACAGGAATGATGATACTGTAAGTATCCTTTCTCTTACATTATCTTCACCACACACACCCCCCCAATTATTTTAGTTGTTTTGTAAAGAAACATATTGCTAGTTATTGTTAAAAGCCCCCTTTCCTCAAAGAAGCAGTAGCAATGTTGTACTCTTTGGACTATGTTTTTTAGTTGTATTCTGCTACCTTCTGCTGATCGTAGTCTTAAACCCCCAGTATGATTGATCCATTTGTCCTCTAGAATTTCTTTATTTGTCTCCTGTCTAGGTTTCTAAATGCTTTCCTGCTAAATGGTGCAGAGTCATGTATGGGGTTTTATTCCTTTTTAAGGGAGATGTTTTTCCCCAAATACCAAGAATAAAAAGGCTGTGCTTGTAGGTTAAGCGGATTTGTAACTATCAGCTCTAAGGATATACTGATTTTCCAAATGGACTGCTTTGTAAGTGCTTTTATTCTTAAGCATAGAACATCTTGCAACAAGCATACAGTTCAGGTTCTTACTGTCAGTAGCCAGAGTGACAAAAATCGACAAACTAAAATATGAACAGTGATCTCAGTTGCAGTTAGATCAGTGGAAACAATGTTCTGTCACCAAAAGTGCTGTTCTTCATACAACAGTTAAATAGTTCCCTTACCTACCAGCAAAAGTTATTACATGCTTAGATGTGAAATAAGTGAAATGCATCCAGACCTAAAGAATTGTGTTGGCCTTACAACAGGGTGCTAGTTTATTTTTTAGTTCTCATTATCTCTTTAGCATAAAAAATCCTAAATAGTGGCTGAAAGATGCTTTACCTTCAAAATACGTTCTATAGTATGTTACTGTTCTATAAATGTACAGTACATAGAATACTAGTTTTGTGATGATATTGGCAATTTGGTTACAGAAATTTGCATACTGAATAGTTGGCATGCAGCTCCTGAGTTTTTGCTCACTACTGCTTTTATTCTTCATCTTACACTTGAAACAAACACAACCATTTTTGTTCTTTCATATAATTGCTCTCCTTTGCTACTTCTGGTCCTGAAGAAAAAGCTGGAGGTGGTACTTTTGCAAAGGGTAATTTCAGTGATTTGGGATTTTTTACTGCACCTCTGTGCCAGCTGTTCTTTATGATTTGTAATGAATTCTGTGTGCAAGTTTGAATGAAGGGTGCAGAACTTTACTGCTAAGAAATTGTCATACATGGCATTGCTAGAGACTTAATTAGCCTTTTTTCTCTCAAATGAATCAGTGCTTTTAAAGAAGAGTAATATTTCTATCACCTTCAATCTTACTAATGATAGAGAAGTGTAGCTATGGAAGCACCAGCATATGCTTTTGTTAAAGCCCATCTTGGCCCATAATTACTTAGGGGAAGTAGCAGGTAATGCTGAAACAACCAAGATTGCTGTATAGAAGCAGTTTCCTTCTAGTTGCACTAGAATCTGTTAAACACTTTTTCAGGGGTGTGGTAGTTACACAAAATCCACAGTTGCCTGTGGACCTAAATGGACCAGATTTTACGGTTAATCAGGTATTGGTTGCATGATTGTTATGCCACGTAGTGTGGCCATATGGTTAGGATTTAGAGCATGGCATGTCTCCACTTCAAATATTTTTGTTATATACATATCCTTGCAGTTTTATTACCATCCAAAATTAGGGTTTCCTGCAGATGCCCTAAGTACACTTCTCTAACCTGAAATTACAAGTGTTAAAATTGATCTGAATTACAACAGGGTGTCAGCTGATGACTGTATCTTCCTGTGCAGTGAGGGAGGGCTGAAAACATAGAGATGATATTGATAATAACAAATGGCATGAGGCACATCGTGCTCTTTTAACACACCTTTGTAGTTAGGGTGTCCATTTGTTATTACTTCTAACTACTCTGGGAATGTTTTTGAATGATGTCCTGGGATATTATTTTGAGCTTAATAAGGCTATTCTAAAACACTTGGTAAGATTTCAAAGTGTGTTGGTACTAATGCTTCATAAATTAAGCATATGTGGGGTTTAGATACTTACGTGCTGTTTCTGAAACGGGAGAGAAAACAGACTCCTGAAGTGATTTAAGTCTTTACCCTTTTCAGTCTGGATTATCCAGAAATTGCTGTAAATATGGGCACTCCAGACTTTAAAGGGTTCCTTCTTTTTTCTTTAAGGATTCTGCCTCAACTGATGATATGTGGTAAAACTGCTCATCTATCTGTGGAGTTCACGTTTCATCCTTCAAATGAAAGTGCAGCCCAACCTCAGTGACCCTTCTTAACATCCATCCTCAACCTTAATTAAAGAAGGGAATATGATGTGTTGGTGAGAGTGACTACAGCAGTACGACATCTAGCCCAGGAACTGATCTTTTTTGTAAAACAGACTTCTGTAAACGTGATTTCAAACCATAATTCATGTTGTAAATCAGACTCCAGCAATTTATGTTGTATGATTTTGTTTTTGTAAAGTGCAATTGTCTTGTACAAAATGCTCATATTTAATTATGAACTGCTTTAAATCACTATAAAGGTTAGAAGAAATGTTTGGCTTGTGTGATGCAACAATATATATCCCTTTAATTCATGTTGTGGTTTTGAATTGCAAGGAGCAGCAGCCTAGCCAGCTAGGTGCTCAAGAGGTGCACAAAACTGTAAAGACAGCTTTTTGGTTGATATGAAAGCTGACTTATGTGCAGCTTACCAGAAACTATAGTGTGTGAATTTGCTTGGCAATTGAAAAGTAACTAAGTAGTGCACATTCTTCAGCAAACGTGAATTGTTTTCTTGGACGCACTCCTGCTCTCACACTGAGTTAAAGGGAGTTCTGATTTTGACTTCAGTGGGAGTTAAATCATGCCCTATTAATAGTATCGTGTTCATACGTGTACGAACCTTGGGATTAGAATGCCTTGATTCTTTGCACCTCTTTTTTCATTAACCCTTAACTGAAACTACTAATCATTGAACACGAACAGACAGCTTTCTACACACAGTAGGAGTCTGCAGCGTTTTTACAATCCTGATTGGCTGGGTCTGCTGCTGTTCCAAGTAAAATACTTTGAATTCCATTTTATCAATAAAGCTTGATTTAACAAACATGAAATTTATCCATATATGTGTAATTCCTTTTTTCCTGCCTTTTAAAATGTCAGTGCCATTGTAAATGATATTTTACTTGTGGAAGAATATTTTTATTAATTGGTAGCCCATTTTTAAAATGGGAAGGATTTTGATTATTGCCCAAGACATAGCCATATGTTAGAGGATGATGTGGGATTAATCCATTACCCTATTTTTTAAAAGTGTGGGGGTTTTCAGGCTTTTTGGTGGTTTGTTTGGGTTTTTTCTCCCCACTGAAGATGTGCATTGGTTTGAATTTGCCTACTGTTTGATAAAAATACATTTGTCAAAGCCTGACAATCTTTAACATTTTATGGTGTGTGTTTTTAATTGACCCACTTAGAATGAGAGACTAGTGGTTAAACAGTACTTGTGATTTGAGATATAGCATGTTGACAATATTTAACTGTTTGTTGTTTAAAATTCTAATTTAAAATTTTATAAGATAATAAACTAATTTGATTTAAGCTTAGCTTTTTCCCATTGAGCATACAGAAATTAAGTTTTTGAGTCAGTCGTGTTTGCAAAACTGCTGTTTTGTGCACCTTGTATTGTCTTTTTGGTTGAGAATATTGTATTTAATATGTAGTTTACTCATTTAGTAGGCAGATTCCCCAAAAGGAAAATCAGTAAAACAAGTAGATTGTAACATTTACTGCAGTTAAACAGAGTCAGAACTTGGTGTATAATTACTTTTTGATAGGAAAATGTAGTACAATGCATTTTGCTATATTTGTTTTTTTTTTCCCTAACTTTGAAATATACATATTTGTATATATAGCCTTAAAACTAATGCAGAGTTAGGGAACACTGAACAGTGAAAAAGTAACTTATAGTGTCTTGGAACTTAAGTATAGTATATACCAGCAAACTTTTCCTTTATCCCTCTTGTCTATGTGGGGTGCTTAAACGTAACTTCATTGTATTCAGTTTGTAATCTGTTCAAGCATGAATGAAGAAAACATAAGCACTATTTGTATTTATAAATTTATAGCAATTTTTGCTTAAAGAACCAGTTCCTTACCTACCTATGAATAAATGCTTAAAATGTCTAATTTTGTTGTAGAGTGCAAAACTATAATAATGTTAACTTATAGCTTCACAGGCACCTAATTAACAAGCATATTTAATAATACATGGCGTATTAGTGCAAAAAGCTAAACTTAATTTAGGACTAGGCAGATAAAGTTCTGTCGTTTTTACATAGAGACTAAAGTTTAGTTTTGGAAACTGCAAAACCTTGAACTGGACTGTGGAACCTTTGAGTTTTAAACTAAAAATCTGAAGCAAAACTGTGGTCTGAAAAGCCATACTTCAAACAATAATCACTTAAACTGTCTCAGTGACAAATGATGTATTTGAAGCCTCTTCTCAGAGGTCTCCTAAAGGTTAGAAAGAAAATAATTCTGCTATTGCTACAGGCGATGTAACTAGGTTTGAGGGTAGCAGAAGAAAGCCCGTTTCAGGCCTTTCTCTCTCCCGCCTATGTTCAGCGTTTTGATGAGGTCAGAGCACTGAATCTACTATGTATGCATAAACACTGCCATTTTAGATACAGATTTTGATTAAAAATACACAGATTAAGTATATAAAGCATCCTAGAAAAGAGGCAAGTTGTACTTTTCACTGCTCTGAAAAGGAAAAGGCACTTTTGCACCTTTGTGCATCTCCTTCTTGCACCAGAAACTTTTTTTAAATGCTAAAAACATTAGCACCTCAGGGGCAAGGCAGCAATTTTTTTGAAGTATTGTGTGCTATTTATTTCCCTCTTGGAAAAAGATTCCTGTGTGACAAAAATGAAAATTGTGTGATGTTAAAAGATGTATTTTTTAAATACATGTTCGAATAGGATGGTCCCAATTTGCTTGTTTTTAAAAGGAAATTACATTTGTAAAGCTACTTTGCTTCGTATGCCATACAACTTTGTTTTCCTTCTACGTATAACAGCTTCACTGGCTTCAGTTTCTGTGCATTTTGTTATAGTCAGATTAAATGTTTCACTGATCATTCTGGGAGAATACCTGTACTGCTTTATGGACAACTGTTTTAAATCTCACTAATTCAGCATTGAAATATGTTCAAGACAGAGGCTTCTAAAATGTATTTTAAAACCAGTGTTGGATTAACTAAATGTAATTACATGAAGTAGGGTCCTAGATTTGCAAGGCTTTGTAAATTCATTGTGGCCGTAGAGTCCCTTTCACATGTGATGGGGCATAAATGTGCAGGTCCAGTGCAAGTTATGAAGCCAGGGCCTTACAGCTGGCACCACAAAGACCTTGATACGTGATCATCACTCGTTTTCATCTTCCAGCAGAAGTCAAAATCGGAGAGAGGAATTTCATCTGCTTGTTGTTAAACTGCACTGAACTTTGGTAGTTAGTCCTAGGTTGTGTCATACTAGCAAGGTGCCTGATGAATGTTAAGCAGCAGAGGAGTAATGGTAGTGCTTGCCTTAATAGTTCATGTAGGTGCTGAAGCAAATAATTTCAATGATAAACTGACTCTAATGTCCATTAAATTGTTTATTGCAAAGCTGGTACTATTTCAACTGTAGGTTAAAATCAGAGCCATTTTGCTCAGTTCAAGATTTGGAAACTTGAAATGGTGATTTAACAAAATTGGGGAACAGTTTTCATTTCACTTGATTCCCATCTTAATTTGATACACTGGGATAGACTTCCTATTGCATTTCATTTTTTAGTAATTTATGAACTAAGGATATGGTTTTATGATCAGCTTATAATCAAGACTAAACTATTGCTCGAAGTAGTTTGCCCTTTTTGCAAGTAGAATTGCCCCTTCTGCCCTTTTTGTGCCACTACTCATGCTTATGTGGCCATGCAGTTGGGTGAAAGACAAAAATCTGTACTCTTCAGCTGGGTAAGTTGATAATCCAGTCACTGGATGATGATCTGAGGGCAAGATGCAGAGTGGGGAGACAGGACTGAGAGCAAAGGAAAGGTTGCACCAGCCCTTCTGCCACAGTTTGGGAATCCACACCCTAAAAGCAGATAAGTGATTGACCTGCATAGGGAGTATCAAAGCCTTTGCAGATCTTACTTCACCTTATACTCAAGACAAATATTTTGCATTGATAAACATTCTTTTTCTTAAAACTGAAAATGTGAGACTGGTTTCAATGTCATCTCGTGTATGAATTCCATGCTGACAAACTTAGTTTCTGTTTGCTTTCTCTAAACATAAGAACCTCTCTCCTGTAGGATAGACAGCATGGCTGCCACAAGGTTAATGATATGGTTGTTACAGTTTACCTTGTTTCAATGTACATCAGGATTTCATCACACTGAGATGTTCACCTTTGGCTCTACCTGCCCCTTCTTGAATTGCTTTTATACACAAATTACTTGGTATATTTAAATTTCTTGATATTTAAACTTGGCTATGTCTGAAATGGACTAACCTGTAGTAAAATGTTACCCTTTGCCTCATGGTTTGGCAAATACGGTATTTTAATATAAACCTGATGTACCTTGTATAGGTTCAGAAACAGCAAAACTTTGTAAAGCTATAGAGCTGTATCTGATATTTTTTCCTGTAGAAAACAGAATTGTTACTCTGTGCCAAGCTTCATGAGGTGTGGAAATAACATCTCTCGGATAACTAGTGTAGCTCCTTGTTCCTATCACTGCATGTGTCTGAGATGATCATTACCTGAGTCTTTATATACCAATACACGGTGTAGAGTCTACTTAGCTGGATATGTTTTTTAACTGTTCAAGTAGTAAAAAGAGGCTCCACACATGAATTTCTAGGATGCTGCAGTGCATAAAATGAAAGTGATTGCTGCTATAAGCTATAAAAATGGAGCAAAATTTAGAAGTAACAATCTGGGGCGCTAAGTACTTTTGACTGACCTGTCTGAAATATTGATCAGAGAATCCGATCTGTTGGTGAGCTCTTCCTGAGCTATCTCTGTGGGTGCTTGCAGTCTGCAGGTGTCTGTGGACCCAGGCATGCACCTTCTGAAGCACTCTGAGCCTTATTTTGCTTAATAATGTTACTTCGTAAATGAAGTAGCAGTCATACGGCATTTGTTCACAGAAGGTTGGGAAGCTGTAGGAAAACTTAAAGCTTGTCTTTATTTTCATGGACCACTAAATCCTTTGAAGGAATATACAACATGCTAGAAGTTGAGTTTACATTATTTTCCACTGAAAACTTGTTTCCAGAAAAATCTGCAAATAATTCTGCTGTTTACTTAAGATGTGGAAAAAAATGTCTGGAGCTTTAATTTCCTGATTATGTTGGAGTTATTGACCTACAGTGATCTAGGCTGTATGCATATTCCTTGCTTTATGTGTTTATTTGATGTTCCTCTGAGTAGCATTAAACCAGATGGTTTGGTTTTG